>NW_007578036.1:428975-464230 GCF_000690725.1 Stegastes partitus | reverse complement strand
TATAAGGCTTTGTTGGTCCTTTCAGCCATTTTTTGATTTGTTTGTTCGACTAGTACAAAGCCTGTTAAAACGTGTCTATTGGACCAGCTGGTAGTTACAAATGATTGCATCCAAAACAACTTCACATCAGAAGCTAATAAGTCTGCATACAGTTTGCAATTAGCAAAACGAAATGGCAAACTTAAACAGTGGAGTTTGCATCTAGATTGGCACTGTTAGTGTTGAGATGGGATTGTGCCAGTGAGCTGCAATTAGTAAGCTACAGGCTGTCAAAGCCTGTTAATGGCAAAAGGAGGATGCCTTTGAAAATGTTCTGCTGTTAACACATAATAGAAAACAACTTTTAGCCAAGACAGGGGTACTGACTTCACACTCGATACTGCACTTCTTTGAGCCCCCAGACGTACACCCACCAGGTGTGAATGGATTTGCTGAACAATTTTTGATAGAAGCAAACAACAGACAGACATTTTTAGTTCGATGGGGTGGATGTATAGAGGTGGAGGCCCAAGGACAAACCTGTTCCATGTGGTTACATTTTTTTCACATTTTGCAAGTGAGAAAGGGAAAAAAAGGTATTCATATGCTGCGCTCATTTTAGTTAGGAGTCAATAGAAAAACAAACTGGTTCTGTAAACATGATTTAGTGCAGGACATGGTGCTCAGTAACAACCTGTTTTTTTCTCCAAATGAACTGAGAATTGGTAGTGAAGTAAATTTGTTAGTTATACAAATCCCGATCAGCCACAACGTTAAAACAGCTGACAGCCGAAGTGAATAACATTGATTGTCTTGTTACAATGACACCTCTGAAGGAGTGGGATGTATTAGGCAGCTAGTGAACAGCCAGTTCTGAAAGCTGATGTGTTGGAAGCTGAGGTGAGGTGTTCCTGGTATGCAGTGGTTAGTACTTACAAAGCATGGTCCAAGAAAGGACAACTGCTGAGCAAAGGCTGGCTTTTGTGGTCCGATCCCATAGAGGAGCTGCTGTAGCACAAATTTGTGCAATGATAGAAGGCGTTAGAACACACAATGCATGATTATGTTTTGTGTAGCTGCAGACTGGTCAGAGTGCCAGTGCTGTCCCTTGTCCACCACCAAAGAGCTTACAATGGGTGCATTAGCATCAAAACTGGACCATGGAGCAATGGAAGAAGGTGGCCTGCACAGCAAGAGATGGCAGCAAGATGCACTGTGAGAAGAAAGCAAGGCAGCAGAGATGCTCTGGACAATGTTCTGCTGGGAAACATTGGGTCCTGCTTTCATGTCGATACTACTTTGACACCTACCTAAAGACTGTTGCAGACCATGTTCTCTCCTTCATGGCAATTGTTCAGGGATGGATTGAGGAACATGACAGAGAGTTCAAGGAGTTGTCTTGGCCTCCAAATTTCCCAAATTTCAATATAATCCTGGTGGTGCTTGAGGAACAGATTCAATCTATGGAGGTCCCACTTTGCAACTTCCAGTCAGAACTGTTCTGGCAGTACAAGGAGGACCTACACTTCTTATTATTAGGAGGGTAGTTTTAATGTGTGGCACATCACATCGGTGCAGCTCTTTTTAATATTTGATAAATGCTTCTGACATAACCTTAAAAAATATACATGTATATTGATCTTAATCACAGGTATGGTTTTGTCGTGTAAAAGAGGACTGATGAGCCATGGCCACAGCAACCCTTTAAAAACAAAGCAAATTCTTGACTGGTTGACATTTAAGGTTTTTTTCACTCTCCAGTATGTCAAGTAAATCTGAATGCTTCATGACTCACAGTGCCGCTGTCGAAAATGTCTGAAGGTCAGCGTTGAGTGAACAATCCCGAACACGCTTTGATTACGATTTAAAGAGAAGAAATGTGCAGTCGAAGGGGCAGCAGAGTTCGAGCTCATCAGTTTGACCTTCAGGAGACTCGTCTCTGATGCTGTTAGTGGGAGATGCCAAACCTGAATATGTAATATTATCTTAATTTCATAATCTGAAAAATGTGTCTTTATGTTCTTGCAAGGAAATTTTGGGTTGCAAAGAGGGTTTATCAATAACACAACAAGTTGTAACAAATACTATGAAGGAGATGCCAACCAGATGAGTGATGCAAATGATACACAGTGCAAAATACATTGTTGTACATCAGCATCAGAAGCTAATTTTGTATGCAAATTAGGAGTCCCAACTAGAATGGTTCGATTTGTAGTCATGCTTATGGAGTGATGCTGATCAAAATTTTGTCTTAGTTTTTGGCAAAACAAAGCACTTTCAAGAAAATGTTCAATCAATGAACATTTTGTGTGACTATGAATAAATAAAATCTGTATGAATGCAGATTTTTTTTTTTGTTAAGAAGAAACAATTATGCTGTAAGATATAGAGTAGTGTGTAGGCAGTAATTACAGGTTTACTCCCCGTATACAAAGTTTCTAAATGGCAGTTATCACTAACTACACTCCTTGTGTACTTAAGTTGGAGCATCTTTTCTCTGAAAACAAGGTTTTGTTGTTGGTTTGGTCACTGGCAGGAGAGTCCGTTTTATCCACAAAAAAGAAGAAATTTCAAGTGTTAAAAATTTCCTCATGAGCCTCCTACACACTGAGAGAAAAATGTCTGATTAACAATTGATCTCTTGCCACCCTTGTCCCTTTGTTATCCGGCTTTGTGCGGTTTACTACCATTTTACATGACACCCAGGAATTTAACTCGTCCAAATTCACACATTCAGCCTCGGTGTTTTGGAGCGGCCAGTGTGCGAAGCTCCGTAACTCCAGCTTCAAGGAAAAGCAAAAAAAAAAAAAAAGCAGATACCTGATTTTGTTTCAGCACCACTTTATTTTCCAGGCAGTATTTCCCTCATGTGACCTGGCGGCGGGCCACACGGAGTGGGGAGACGGCATTAATACGCCCGAGTGCAGCGATAAGGCATCGCGGCGGCGACTGCAGCTTCTACCAGCTGCAGCCGTGTTAGCGAGAGCTGATGAAGAAAGATTGCTGATGCTCTTAAACCTTGAAGAATGAAAGTGAAGATAACTTGATATCCGCCCTCCCCACGGCTGATGTGTAATGATCCTGCATGACTGACACTAAAAAAAAGCATTTTCTATGAACTGACTCTCAATATACTGGCTTTAATCAGGCCCACTGCGAGCAATATTGTCTATCTTCTTTTCAGCGTAGATCTCATATCGCCTCACCTTTGGGGAAAAAATAAATTAAAATGTTGGCAGTGACTTTTTATTTTTTTTTCTGCCATTGTGTACTGATGGGAGATATCTGAGGCTCTCTTGCTTTTAGCTGGGATGACAAGCACACTCATTCAATGTCAAAGCCCCCAGGGCCATATTAATCAATGAGCATTATCCCAAAATCACATTAATGGTTCTTACTTACAGCTAGCCAGCAGTGTAATCATTCACTGTGGCTGCTTGTCATCGGCGCTGCCACTGGAGGACTAATACTCAGCCGTGCCGGTGAAGACAGGCTGGCGACACCCACGCAGTCCCACCCCCTTGAACCAAAACCAAATAGGACCACTTTAAAACATGTGAAATATGAGATGTTAATTTGCCACTACAGACAGGTGTCCCGTGGGAAATGGGTGTCAGCCAAATTTACATTAATTTCCCACCGCAACACATCTCGGGCCGCTACTAATTTAGCCAGAGTGGAGAGCCTAATCCTTGGCCAAGACACAGATGCCTGCCGTCTTTCATGTGCAAATGCAAGGAGGCGTCCGCTGGTGGCTGCTAGTCGGAGGTCAGACTCACGGTGTGATAAGTGAAATCAAGAAAATACAGAATTTTAGGACGTCCGCTGAAATGAATCACTCAGCTGCAGCTCTTCTTTCTTCTTCAATTTGAATAATTTACTAATTTTTTTTGTTTTTTTTTCTGCCACACTTTGCTGCCGGCCCTGTCTGATGTAACTTTGTATGCAGCTACAGAGCGAAGCACCTCGGGGCCTGCTGAAAGGGCACACTGTGTTCAGGTACATCAGGCAAAGTTATAGCCCAGTGGGAAGGCTGCATTTGACAGTGCTATTGGATTGTATTAATTTAGTATAATATGGAAATACTGTAGCGCACATCAAAATGTCACCGTCCACATATTTATTCCACTTCTATCATCATTTTTGTGCTCATTTGTAGCCGTCCGCAGCACAGCAATGCAGCTGAAGAGGCAAAATACATTCTGAAACGCAGCCGTACGAGAGAAGAAGTGGTGATTTGTCTACAGCAAGTCCATGCAAACTGTGGGATAAAGGGTTCATTGTGTCACACTGGAGTAATTAATAAAGAAAAATGCCAATAACTGTCCTTTTCCATGACATTATAAACCGTCGTGATCCAATATGTCATGTTTCCTGCAAGGTTTTCCTGACAAACGGACAGCATCATAAAACATTCATCGCAAAGTCAGAATAGAAAAAAGCAGTTTTCTTTTCTGTGACAGTTCCTTCAGTATGGTAATGTAGAATCACCTTTCCAGCATATTTTCTTTGTTCCTTTTTTTCTTCTTCTAAGAGTTTAGCACAATTGCGGTATTTTCATCCAATTATGTAGAAATTGAAACACATTAAATTGAAAACACATAAAAAGTGATTTTACTGGTTTTAATTAACCACTACAGCCGCGAGGCTTTCTTTTTGAGTGTCACGATGAAAGTGTCGTTTGGAGGGCTGAAAATAAACATGGATGTTTCGTTAATGTGAACACTGACAATTAAGGATATACTAATTATCCAACCATCTGTCTGCTGATCAAAGAGGAGACATTTGTATGATTGAATTTGACCAGATTATGATTGAAAACCTTTTATGTTTTCGGCCTGCTTGTCAGCTCCACATACCACAAGTGTGGTGAGTGGTCTCGCTGTGAAAAACATCTGGCCTCCCAAGAGATGAAAACATTGCTGCCCTGCACCGCTGAAACACTCAAACCAATTAGAGCCCTATGAGTCATATGCAGTCTACACAGTGAGCTGCGGGGCACATGAAATGTGACATAACTTCATCCGCAGCAACCTCAATCTGATTGTCTTGGTGCAAATTAGATAAACACTGTGTTATGCAGTTTGTCATTCAGTCACCAAGATCCAAGCTACTGGAAATATCACAACATGATAACTACACCAGTAGTATTACTAGACTGCAGTGGTGGTAGTCATCGCTCGTATGTGGCTGTTTTTTTCCTTGTGAGTGCACATATGTCAGAAACACAGCAGTACATTACAGGCAACTGCTAATCAGGCAGCAGAACCCAGAGAGAGTTGGTCAAAGAGTTGACTACTGACATATGCAGCAAATAGAAAATAACACAAAGACTTTTAACATTTTTACCATTTAGAGGTTTTGGCCAGATGTCCAGAATCTATAGCTTTCTTTTGGTCTCCACTATCTTCTGTGTTTAACCCTCTGATCTCTGTAAAATCAAGAAATGAGCCAAAAGATGCTGAAACGTGTAAATCTGTAGGTTTGCCACTTCAAGTGAACTGTATTTTACATTAAATATACCATTTAATCCTTTTTTCATACCAAAAATAAATAAAAAGAGACTGGCAATTATCATGCTTGCTTATATCATCAGGAAGGAACATACTCCAATCAAGAGAACAATCTGTACCCACCAGCAGTCATTTTAAATCAGAGCATTAACTCTGCACATACAGTATTTTATACATACACAGTTTGCTGACATGATGAGATTTCTAACTTCAGTCTCATCTCAGATTTAGATACTTATCTCATCGAAAACGCAGCTGAACACATCAGACATGACTGATTCCTTTTTTTATTTTTACCATAACTTGATCCTGGCGTGTCTTTTTTTGTGAGGAAGGTGAATTCCTTTGTGTGGATTGTGTCTTAATGAGTCCAGGCTTGCAAACTTCATAGAGATCAATGTGGAAATTATTCTAAGAGGTAGTCTGCATCATTCAGAAAACGCTGGAAAAGTAGCTTATGCTAGTTGGCATTTTAGTAAAATTGTCAGCCCAGCAGAGTGGTCAAGTAATAGAGAGAAGCACCTCTTCTTTGGTGATTCCAAAGCTGTAGGTTTGCAGTGTTTAGTCAAATGAAATGTAGCTGTCTGCTCAGTCGGTATGCAGAACTGAAGTGAATCTGCACTTGGCTTGCAGAGTCCTCTCTGCGCCAGCCCGGCATTCAAATGCAACACTGTATTTTGTGCCTCTCAGCTCTGGCTTTCACAAAGTAAAAACCTAAAACATCACAGACCTGGCTGGGTAATAAACAGGAATGTTCCGTTTGCAGTTTACGTGCTGCTGTCTACTAAAAGCAAGTGATACAATGACTTAGCTCTCAGAGCCATTTGCAGGTACTTTGTACAAAAAAAAAAAGAAAAGAAAGAACAACGCACCAAAATGTTAACACTAGTACCTTTTACTTGTTGTAGTTTTCTTTGTTCCTGTGCAAAACAGACCAAATATAAGCTAACAGTGCCGAAATGGTTGGTAACTTGGCTGATCACCCAACAGAAAGACAACCACTAACAATATTGATAGCTGATTGATTGTTTAAATGAGTAAAGAAGATTGTTGCTTCTAATTTCTCAAACCGAATTATTTTTTCCTTTAATTTTACATTATTGTGTATAAAATGTATTTGGATTTTGCAGATGTCATCTTGGGCTCTGATGGGCCATCTACATTATTTTAACATTGTGTTGACCGAGTTAGTGTGTAGTTGCCATGGAGTTAGTTGAAAACTATGAAAATGTTTAGGCCACAGTTAATTTTCCTTTCCATCTACATGAAACCAAACCTCATTTGTAAAACTGACATAATTCAGTCATATTTATGCAGATCCACCACACCATTAAAGCCACCTGTGAAATATTGTCCAGGTCCTCTCATGCTGCTAAAACACCTCTGACTAATTGTGTTATTGAACCAGGACCAGTAGGGTGTCATGTGCTGTCTGGCACCATAAACATTTTTGTTTTGAGGATTTATTTAGGCCAGCAAGTTCTGGATCTACCAGGATCTCCTTCCAAATGGCCAGAGTACCTCTACTGAAGACATTTACTCATAGTTCTCATCCAGAGTTTGCTGTTATTGGGTGTTTTATTGGTATTCTGGCAAACGGTGGGCTTACCAACACAGAGCGTGCGTCTGTGAAGGTTAGCCCACCAAGAACACTGGCATAGAACAACATTTGCTCCAGATGGTCAAAGGGTAGGGAGGGGACTTGTGTAAATGCTGTAATGACCAATGCTTGGTTTGCATATAAGTGTTAATCAGAGAAAAAACAACAAAGGGTCTGGCACACAACAAAGGAGTGATAAGCTAATGGGGTCTTGGAGACAGCTATTAATAACAAAAGGACAATGGAATCAGTGAGCGACAGTAGGGGTCGGATAGCATTTCCATGAAATATTTGATTACCAAATTGACATGTAGACAGTCGTCTCAGATAAAAACCGCAACAGGATGTTTTTTCTTCATCACCTCAGGAGAAGTCCTAATTAGAGTCCAGAACCTCCTCTGCTGACTTCTTTTGATGCAAAGAAGCAGTGACTCTACTGCTTCACTCCTTCACCCTGTCACTAAGGCTGAGCCACCACACTGATGAAACTCATTTCAGCCATTTGTATCCGCGACCTCATTCTTTCGATCACTAACCAGAGCCCATGACCAAAGGTGAGGGTTGGAATGAAGACTGACTGGTAAATCTAGAGCTTCGCCTTCCAGCTCAGCTCCCTCATCTGCGTTACTGCTGACACTGCCCCAATTCGTCCGTCCATCTCCCGCTTCGTTTTCCCGTCATTCGTGAACAAGATCCCTTTGCTTTGGGCAGTGACTCACCTCCAACTTATCGGGATCAATCCACTGGTGGAGAACCAGGACCTCAGATTTGGAGGAGCTGACTCTAATACCACCCCAGTGTGTTCTGAAGGTTACAGCCTCATGAAGCACACAGAACCGCATCATCTGCAAAAACTAGAGATGTAACTCTAAGGGTCTCCAAACCGACACCCTACGAAGGTATTCCTCAAAATCTAAACATAAGAAGTTTATACGTGTTCCCAGGCGTTGCGAAGCCACGTCCTTGACAGCTTCTTTTTAATGCTGCAGTGTGATAGGCAGATTGAGAAAAAGCAAAAGAATTAAATTAGGGCCTTTCATCATAACCAACCCCTTTAATGAAATGAACTTTACAAAATGATGGTTCATATTGTTGCACAATCACAGGGTGCTTTTTTACTTCACTCAGTATTTTTTCTTTTAAATTCTACCAAATGAAAATGGATATGTTCATTTCTTTCTCTCGATTCATCACAGGTTCTTTGCATCTTTAGTTATTGATATTTATGCTACATGATTTTCATCTCCTCATTCCCTATCGGCCTTTGAGTAATTCACTGGGTTAAAGCATCTCAGCCCTTATTACAATAAAACATAACGTATGCCTTAGGGAGGAAACCAGACCACAAATACATCTCTGTCATCTGGCTTTATAGGAACTATTAATGTCATGTATTTATGTGGTACTTTGAATCTTTTAGTTCCCTTCTTACTTATAGTTCTGCGCTTAATTTTCTCGCTATTTACTATTACTGCTGCAGTCTAAATGGCATTTGCATATATTGTCTGGCGCAGACAGAACTGTTGATGAGCATCATTACATCATTTAACCGCCCAGCTCAGTCGAATAGATGAATCAGGGAAGGAGATGTTGGGAGCAATCAGCATAAACATTTCCTTTGCGGTGCCCACAAACAGAAGTCTGTGATTCAGCACCGCATTTGTGAAAAAAAGGGAGAAAATCACTGTCATCACCTGCATCTGCACCGGCAAAGCCCAGAAAGTAATATCAGCAGAATAACATCAAACAGCGGAAGGTGATGAAACTCCACACAGATTACTCGAGACAGTTTATTACTGCATCGCCCACGATGATGATTTACACCGTCTTGGACAACGCATTCATCAGTGTTTGTTTTACACACACTGTGCATGAATAAAAATCTCCCGTCCTGATGGGACGCTTTGCAGGTAAACAGGGAAGCTGACACTCTGCATCGTATCTATTACACTTCACACTTCCATTTAAGAGACTTAAAAAGTGTTAGATTTGTATAAAACGAAGCGTGAACGGTACATTTCCCTGACCGGCCTGCTGCTTGTAAATGAGAGCAGTCATGTTTTTCCCTTTATCTTTTGAAATCAATCCTCATCTCCTCAACAGTGTCCTCGTTCTTAACACATGAAAATGGTTTGCATAATGGATCAACTCAAAACATCATTAACCATGCATTCATTCACAACTCATTGAATTTGCCATTATTCATGTGATTTATATAATTTTCTAATAAAAACCTTGCATCTAGCAAATGTCATATTTTTAACAGAAGTCTTTTTTTTCATTTTCATTTTTTATTTTTACATGATTTAGAGGACTTCATGAGCCTTAAAGAGAATTTTATCCACTTACAAAGCACACTGTTTGTTTTCAGTCACAGAATATTTTCACATGATAGCACTGAGATGCCTATACGAAATGTTCACTCCCCTTGTTTGTGAAGATTAGTAGTTACTAGTTGACGAGTTATTGCTTTTTAACGGTCATAGTCAATTTATTTTGGCTTATTTTTTTGACAAGAATTCACAAAAAATGACTTTTTTTAATGTCAAAGTGAGAACAGGTTTGTACAAGGTAATGCCAATTAATTAGTAATATAAAATGTGAAAGAAGTAATTGAAGTTTTCACCTCGTTTAAAGTGACTCATCTAATTCTACACAGGTCAGCTGGTGCTAGAGGTCACACAGTTTGTTAAGTGGAAATCATCTGATGTCAGGGAACTTGTCTCAAGTGAATGTAGTATAAAGACATTTGTATCTGGAAGGAATCAGTACTTCTGTTTATAATTACACCATAAAGACAAAAGAACACTTCAAGCAACTTCCTGAAAACATTATTGATATGCACAAGTCAGACAATGGATACGTAAATGGATGGATAAGTACATTTCCAAGTCACAGAATATCCCTTGAAATTAAATCCATCATTAGGAAACGTAAGCAGATCGTTCTTAAAAAACTGTGCAAGAAAGAGACGTAGTGACTGAGGCCACTAAGACACCCATGACTCCTCTGAGTTACAAGCTTCAGTGGCTAAGATGGGGGAGACGGCATCTGTCTTCACCAGTCAAGTCTGTTGAGAAAAGCTCGTAGCAAATCTTGACTAGAGTTCACCAGAAGACATATGGGAGACTTGAAGGAAGTTGTTTGGTCTGATGACACCAAATTTGAGCATTTTGCCGTCAGACTAGATGCGATGTTCGGTCAACACTGAATACTAAACATCAACACACCATTTTGAATAATCTGCTTATGCAGTTACTAATTTTTTAATGTTTTATATTTTTAGCTGATTGACATTACTTTGTTGAAATCTGTGACATGATAGTTTTTTTTTTCCTTTTTTCTTCCAATCCTCTTGATTTGATTGTGGTTGAACTGAATTTCTTCTACTTGACGTCTCTGCAGTTAATCACTTATATGTGGTAGTGAATCAAATTAATCAGCAATTTGTTTTGATTGGGTCCCGTATTTAATTTACCTTGTTTTTGACTTCGCCTTCGTTCCCTTACCCTTAATGTAGATGGCTTTCAAGTACTTTAAATATTAGCCATTTCCTTCAGCTTTTAATTAAGGCCATAATTGCAGAAGCAATTACAACTTTCACAAATGTCAAGGTCAAATCAAAAGCAATACAATCCTCCCATGTCCCATTAAGGTCAATAGATTATGCTGGCAAAAACAAGCAAACTTTCTTACAAGTATTGCAAAATTGCTAACAAATTCACTTGTGTGTATTCGCATTATTGCTACATTACATATCAGCATGTCACAGAAGAACATTTTAATAATTTATCACGAAAGTAAAATGAGGATTAAACACAGTATCTCAGAACAGGACATATTTATGTTGCTTACTGCATGTTCTCCCATTTGACCAGTTAGGTCAGCTGCCCGATCAGTATGGTCACATTCATGTCAAAGCTACTGTAATAATCAATGTCTAATCTGTAAATAGGGTTCAGTTTAACATTCAGGATGTAATTACCAAGAAGTGACCTGCAGGACTGACAAATGAAGGCAGCAGAAAATATTAAAAACTGCAGTTCCTCCAGTGGCCACTGGAGGCTGCTCCAAAAATGAGGCAATCTTCATAGACCTCCATGTTAAAATGCCCAACTTTACAGCCGAAATTATTATGTTTACAGCCTGGTTTCAAAACAGTGTTGGTCTCTACAGCTGATTTCGTCAAACATGGCAGCTGTACAGTGGATGGATTTTTACATAACTCACCCGTTTAAATTGCATTCAGGCTTAAAGTTGTGCATTATTAAGGGATGGTGCTGCTTTAAATGATAAGTGGATGCTGTTACAGGACATTCCAAAGCCCAAAGACATTTGACATTTAAAAGCTTAGTAAGTGTTTCAACCAGTGTTCAATATATGAAATGAAAAATACTTTATTTATCCCAGAAGGGAAATTCAATTATATGATATTATGTTATTATTTATTATTATATTATGTGATATGCCTATATCTGATAAAATAGTAATACCAATAAGTGAGCCACAAAACTGCTGAACTTATAAATCTAATCTGTCTGCATTGCATCTATTTCATTTCAAAATTATATCATCTAAACTAGTGTCCACAGGCGATCAGAAAACTAAATAAAACAAAACAAAGCTTGTGAATAAAGAAGTTTCAGTGCACATAAACAACTTGTATCTGATTGCAGCATCTCTGGTGAACGTATTGATGTGTGACGCTGCACTGTGCTGCTGCTTGTGGAATTTTCTTTCCTCACATATATCTTTGCTCACTTACACTAGTTAAGCACCTGTTTCGCAAAATTTCCTCACAACTTTATGACTTTTCCTTCATGTGCCATCTCAGGTCTGCTAGCTAAGCAGATGATAGCAATTCCTTTGCTTCTCCTTTACTCTCCTGCTCAGCATGCAACATGTTTAGATTTTCCTCTGCCTCCTGTAGTGATAATGATATTTGTAATGAATGTTTGCAGCGTTGGAGGCGAGGCTTGCTGAATTGCAAGTGCAGCATGGAAATACAGCCCATTAGCTTTGGTAGCAAATCAGGCTTCAGTAAGGAGGTGAGGACCAACCCAGTGAATTTGGAAAATACAAATCTGAGTTAAGAGAATCTTTGGAAATGAAGGGAAAGTCGATGTGTCATTATTCGTTCTCGCCTTAATTTCTGTTTTAGTTTGCCCACAATAGCTGATGAGCAGATTATAAAGTAGCTGCAAAGAGTGAATTTGAGAACAGTGATGCTCTGGCCTGAACTAGTGTCTTTTATTTTCTTATTTGCACTGAATTACCAAGAAGTTATTCACACAGTAGAAATATTCTAACTTGGATCGTTTATCCCTCCTCTTTTGTCAGAGTTTTTGCATTATCTCTCCTTTTGGTTTCAGGATCACACTTTTAAGGGACTGATAACATTTCAAACAAATTAAAGATCGAATAACACAACGACTCAGAGTTCGTTTTCCTCACGCATTGAAAAGTATAGTTACGGGTCTTCAAACAGAACTCTTTTGTATGTTTCAAAGTCTAGATCAAAGACAAGATGATCAAGCATTTTCTTTTTTTTTTTTTTCTGCCGTTAGAGCCCTTTAACTTTAGAACAATGAGCCCGGGGAAATGTGAAGAGCTAACTGTAACTTTTTTAAAGACGCATCATTAAAGTCATTTTGCTAACTTGGACTGTAATGAACATGCATTATTGCTGGTGTGAAGTCAGCACTCAGCATGCTACAAAATGTGACTGTTCATAATTAGTTTGCAACCTCGACCTCAGTCGGTCTCAAAGCTGTTTAACACGTGTGTTTAACAGGTGTTCATGGAGGTGTGTTTGGGGGTGTGTTTGTGATATTTTTTATTGGAGACCACATTTAGCTATTATTTCCATAAATTCTGATAAAAAAGGAATCCTTATTTTCTGCATGAAAGGAAGAAATCCATTATATAGACTGCCGAAATAAAGGTTCATCCGCCCTCAGTCGTTTCACCAGACAGCCATTTAACCGCAGAAAATAGTAAAGCTTTGAGTGCATAAAAACAAGTAACTTTGTGCAGGATGAGGGGTTTTTTTTTGTCACGAATGTTCACTTAAATTCAAGTAGAATCACATTTTTACGTATATGATGCTCATTCATAAAAGAGGATGAGAACATTTAGATTGAAATACATCAGAGCAGGTTTCTTCAGGTTTCATGCTGTCCCTGTGACTGTGCAGCGTTCCTGCAGTACAGAGTCTCTTAGCTTTTATTCCAGTCTGACTGAACGCAGCTCAGCTGAAGTGAAGGGTGCACGTTTTCCATACGTGCAGGTATGAATGTGAGCAAGCCTGTCTGTGACGGTCTGTTGGGCGCATGTTGTAAACATGTAAACAGAGTGTCAGCCCTCACCGAGTTTGATTTGAATCCAAAGAACATTTTGATACCCAGTTTTGCCAGATCTCAGCTGATATAAACTGCATCGCTGATCGTCCGTGCACTTACACATGAGTCATTCCGTCCCAAATCATCAAAATTTTACAACAGTTTCTGCTCAACTGTCTCTGATTTGCCTGCATTTTTCATAGCATAAAATTTGGATAGTTATGAAGATATTTGTGAAATTTCAGTTTGATGTATCAAAAAGTATACAAGGTAATTTTTTCTTTTTTGTTTATTGCTCCTCACCCAGTGTTGCAAATTCCAAATGAATAGCCTGATAGGAATTAAAATTTCAGGATTTTATCTTTAGTAGTTCCTGAGATGTTGTCATTGAAACACAGCCTTAAATTTCAATTTGCAAAGAAAAAAGGCACTGAAAGTGAGTGGCTGGGCAATTTTTTTTTTTTTAAAAAGTATCTTGGAAAGTGTTTGATATATCTGTCTGAAATGTCATAGATATCATTTAAAACATCAGTAGTAAATTTAAAAAAAAACAAAAAAACATTTCAAACAAATCTGAGATCGAGCAGATGGCCCCTGATGGTCTGAGATGAAATAACCCATATTTCCAACTTATATTAAGACATGATATAAGATTTAAGGCCTTGCAAACACTGATAGAGATATTTTCCCTCTGCCTTTTTAGAAAAGTCTGTCCACACGACCATCATTTTACAAAATATCTTGAATGCAAAAAGAACAAGAGATGCTCTAACAAGCATGTTGGGACCAGTCTACACCAAGGAAAAACTTGAGATTCACTTCAGCCAGTTGTCATGGTGCACCACAGACGCAGAGGCTTTAGCGTGCTGGTGAAACAGTGCAGGAAACTTAAACTTGTGCTTGTTATTGCTAACCAAACGGAAGGCAACTGACACCATTGTCAATGGTGTTGTTTCAGGTTCATGCTTATCACACAAAGCAACAATGAACATTCCTGAAATGAGCTGTGGTATCATTCTACGTTTCCCAAAGTCTCTGTTTTACATGTCCACGTAAATACACATAAAAGTCTTCACTTTAGAAAGTGTTCAGAAAGAAAAAAAGAAAAATCTCCATTTGAGTGACCTTCAACACTGATTGTATGCAGATGAGAAGTGTAGAGGAAAATTGTTTAAATTTACCAAATTAGTGTTGATAAGGCCTGAGATGATCCTGGTACCGATGCTTTAGCTGCAGGAGCAGTTAGTCATGTGACCCTCAGCAGCTACAGCGAGGCATGAAAACAAATCTTTAATTTGATGATAAAGTTAAATGAATAAATAAATAAATAAAAGCCTGCCTCACCATTTAAAAGTGGTCACTGCAGGATTGTGCTGTAAACTGTAAACTGCAAGAATGAGGACAGCAGTGGCTCCTGTAAATACGCTTGAATAAGAGTTCAGCCTTAAGTGGCTAAACGCCACCAGGCTGAGGATACTGCGAACGTTCTCGGTCATGCCGCTACACGGCACTGCCCATGTTTTTATATTAAGAGAGAAATATGTCAAACAAGTCCAAAGTTGTGTTATGTGATGATACTGGACACGGATTGCATTTGAGAACATGAATTAGTTTATCGGGGTGCATCGCATTACAAAGTCCTTGCTGGTTTTACTGCCAAAACAGTGTTTTCAAGTTCAGACAGGCTGGAAAAGATTAGTCATATTTCAAATGTTTACACTGCTTATTTGCAAATTAATGAGTGTCAACCAGTACTGAAGCGACATGAGTCCAAGAAGAGACCAGATTCGGTTCCAGCTGGATCCGGGACAATGTCAGCTTCACACACTGATCAGCTTGCAACTTAACATAAACCGTGGAGAAAGGAACCTTAAGATGCTGTCGGACCATCTTACAATTAAACAGCATGCAGGTAACAGTCTATGGAACGTTCTTAGAAATGTTCTACACGTAGTTTCCTCTTCTCAATTTAAGTGACGTGTTGCTACTCCAACGCAATTATTCAGTGGAGCTTTTATGTCAGTTTTATATGTTAAAGCACCTTTTAATTTGTTTAGCATAGATATTAATAAATATATGTAGTCATGAGCTTGTTACCAAGCAACAGTTGCTCTGTTTGGGAGGAGATGGACCGGTGGACTGAGGGGGCAGATGTTGAGGGAAAGACATAATGAAATGTAGACTGAAAGAAAAGGCCATTTTAGAGTTTAGCTGCTCTGAAAAGTGGATGTGGTGGTGAATGTACTTCTCGGAGAATAGGATTATCACAGCGAGATGGAAATCCAAGTAAGACGCCTATAAATTGTTGCAATGTTGTGGATGTTATTGTCTGTATGTCACGGACTGTTGCTAGTGTAGGAAAGCACTCTCTCAGTGTTTTTTTCTGTTACGTGTTTTTTGTATTTATAAAGTATTCTTTAGACGCGTAATCTGTAATATTTTCTAAATTCGGTCTATAGGATTGTCAGACACTAGCTAAATATGTTCAGCAGTTTCCCAGAGACTCAAGGTCTTCAAATTGCTTTGCTTTTTCCAACCAATTCCCTTTACCACAATATAAAATAAGAGAAGAAGAAAATTGACATTTATGAAGCTGAAACCAACAACTGTTTTGACCAAACTAGTTAAATCATATTTGAAAATAGTAAATGTTTCTCCTTTAATTCAACTAAATGATTAGTTTGCATCATTTTAGCTCCAAACATCCAGACTCTTAAGTTGTATCCTGCAGTCATCCTCATTTTGCATCCTTTTTTTTGTCCTAACTTTGAAGTTGTCACATTTATTACAAAAGCACCGACACACAACAAATCCGCAGCACTTTTAAAGCACTGACACGAGCTCGGTTTGCATTTTCAAAAACATCGACAACAGCCCGAGTCCTGGTGACAGATTTGAGCTCCGCTGATGAAAACCGAGTGTACCTTGCACACAGCTGTTGTTTGCCTCCTCAAATTTGCAAAGCCGCAGAACCTCCGTACCTTTTCATTACTTTGGCTGATTACCCAACAGTCTAACAAATGGCTCGTGTTTGCGATTGGCTCATTTCACTTATGAACTAGCGAAGGCAAAAGCAATCACACCAACGGCTGTGTGGCTGCCAGACAGCTCCTGGGAATTTTCGACAGTTATGAGACATTAGGTGGGTCTTCACCGAGCCTAAATTTCATTAATAATTTGGATAATAGGACAAGCAGAATAACAGTGTAACCACCTCGCAGACATGGCTCAGGTTTCATTTGGTAGAAAAGAGGTAGCAGGGACTTTGTCATTATCTGTTTAAGCTGTTGCTGCTGAGGTACAGCATCTTCTCAACTAACTGCCATGTTGTGGGTTCGATCTCCAACTCCTCCAGATCCCAACTTACTCTCAGTAGACAGCCTTTGCATATCAACTGCACCATTGTTGGCGTATGCGTGTGTTAATGGATAAATAAGAGGCTCACTGTAAAGCGTTTTGTCTAAAAGCACAACATAAGTGTAGTTTATTTACCACCCGTCTCATAACAGTCATGTTCGTCATGTAAAACAGCTTCTTTACTGGGTTGAAATGCACAACTTGCATCTGTTCTGTCAATGTAAAATTGATGGCAGCATGTGTTTGGAAGTGTGCCTGCAAAACACATTTTCTTTGAAAGTGAAAGATTTTCGATTTAATCATGGCCATGTCTCAAAGGTCCCATATTGGGCCTCTTTTCAACAAATTAACAGAAAGTCTCACATGTCCCCAGAGTGTGTTTTTCAATTTTCGGCTCAAAATACAACAAAAATAGTTCATTTTACCATGGCTGTGTAACTCTTGGTTTTTAGCTCTGTTCTTAAAGGGCTTTTTCAGTTTCTTTCGCAGTTAATTCAGCTGCTGCTATTCGCACCCCCTTTAGGAAGAAGACTCTCTCTGCATCTGTAATTAACAGTGTGTAGCAACACAGTGACTGTATGACTGTCGATATGGCTGTGAAAGCATATTTTTTAAGATGATTTGTTTTACAAAACAATTAAAAAATAATAGAAATGTGACCACAACGTTACCAACAGTGGAAAAAAGGATAATTCTACGTAATATAGATTTTTAAGTACTTGCATTTTTAATTTCTATCCAACTTGTCCCCTTAGTTCTTTGTGTTGATAAAGATTGCTGTTTAGCCCATTTCAGCTAAAAAGTCCCTGATGTTTTTGTCATGTAAACTGTTGGTTGGAGTTGGGTCACAAATGACTTCATAGTCATGCTGACAAAAGCAGCAGCGGACAAAAAAACATTTGGAATTAGGTGATTTTGATGGAATATTAGTATTGTAAGCACTGATTTTTTTTGCTAATATATACCTGAATTTTTTTTCTATGTGACTGTTAGCTGAGTACCCAACAGCTTCACAGTTGCACCAATAAGTGTTCCCCCAAGTTCCCCAACTGAACGACATGAGTGAGTAGTTCAAGGACTGTTGGACAGATGAAATCTAACAATTATGTCCTTTTTTACAGTTTCTACCTGTGAATAATTGTCTATCTTTTTGATTGTGTAAAGACAACATGTCTTTCATACCCACTGGTGCATGTTGGGGCTCAGACAGATAACTCTAACCAACGTCTTTGTGTGCCTAAACCTAACCAGATTTATTTTTGTAACTGTGACTCGTTGATATCGACTAATTGTACAGGCAATCGTGTTTTCTTTGCCAGAGATTGTCAGTAGATGATGCATCCTCCTCCAGTGCTGGACGGGAAGTTGGGTGGAGGGACGTCATCTAACTGTCTCAGTTATCACTCATTTTAAATGTCAGTATAGCTGCATTCACAATAGGGCAGCTGTCACTCGTCTGTGTTTTTTCCCCATTTTGCCAGACAATGTAGTATTAATTAAATATTTTGTCAACATTATATCCTTAGTCATTGGAAACATTAGTAAATGAGACCCCACTGGCTCCCATGCCTTCTCTTGCAGTCACGCTCTCCAATAATAGACGGAAAAAAAACCTACATTTGCAGTGCATGTGTTAAGGAAAGTAAGTAACAAATCAAATGTATAGTAAACAAACAAAAAATGTAATAAGCCAACTGTCAATATGTGGATAGTTTGTATTCCATTTGTTCACATCCCGGTGAGGACACCCAGGATCTTTCTCCACAGAGTTTGCATGTTCTCCCCATGCAGCGTGGGTTCTCTCCGGGTTCTCTGGCTTCCTCCCACAGTCCCAAAACATGTTGAGGTTAACTGGTGATTCTAAATTGTCCGTAGGTGTGAATGTGAGTGCGCTTGGTTGTCTGTCTCTAAGTGTAGCCCTGTGATAGACTGGCGACCTGTCAGCTGGGGTAGGCTCCAGCCCCCCTGCAACCCTGGTGTGGATTAAGTGTTGTATAGATAATGGATGGATGGATGGATGTTCATACAGGAGCAATTTAAAAATGTCTCACCACCAAACTGACGTAATGTGCCACACCTATACATATTTGTAGATTCTTTTTCATTTTTCTGCAGTGTACTCCCACCCCCCTGCATGAACTTAGTCATGCTGTCGAGCACGAAGTAAAACAACAGCCTGTGAGTGATCAGGTATTCACAGTAGACAAATTAAACAGAGAAAGGCTAAAAATCTCTGAACAAGACCTGAACATGCTGTACGCTCTTAACTGCCTGTCACACAATGGCAACCCACACCCATCAGCCACTACTACTATTGTAACCTTTGACAGGTGAAGTGAATAACATTGATTATCTTGTTACAATGGGGTCAAGGGGTGGATATGTTTGGCAGCAAGTGAATAGTCGGTCGTTGACGTTGATTGGTTGGAAGCAGAAAAAAAATGTTTTTGTGTAAGAACACGATTGGGTCAGAGCATCTCCAAAGGAGCAAGTCCTGGGGAGTGTTCCCGGTTTGTAGTGGTTAGCACCAACCATAGTGGTCTCAGGAAGGTAAACTAGTGACAAACTTAAGGAAGCCTAAGACTCATTGATGTGTTTGGAGAGCAAAGCCCTAAATCCATCTTGCTGAAAAGCTGCAAACCAGTGGGATTGTCCATGCTGACCCCTGTCAAGCGCCTCCACATTATTAGAGTTGGACAATGAAGCAAAGGAAGAGAGTAGCCTGACCTTATGATGAATCACATCTTTTTTTAGCTGGTGTGGACGTCTGATTTCACATACGTTGTTCACCAGGTGAAGAGATTGCAGCAGGATGCCCTGTGAGAAGACAGCAAGCTGGCAGGGTCATGCTCGGGCCAATGTTCTTCCTCCGTCTGGTAGAGCATCTCCAGGATTCACTGGAAAAACAAGTGGATTCATGGAGGCAACTTCCAGGACTTAAAGGATCTGCTGCTCTCCTGGTGTCTGATTCCACAGGATACCTTGAGAAGACTTGCAGAGTTTATGGATCAGTCAGGGAGCTACACAATATTAGACACGTGGTTTTAATGCGGTGACTGATGCGTGCGAGAGACAGTGTGTTTCTGTTTTGAAAATGCATTGATTTGATCGTGTCGGGGAGCAGCGAGATGTGAGCAGCTGGCCTTCCATACCAAATAAGTCACATCACAGAACACATCATGTTGCTTTCATAGATGAAACGCGCTCCTGAGATCAGATGGGATGCAGAGTGACCACTTGTCATGTTGGTGTGTTTCAAAAGAAAAAAAATCAAGGAATCTTCAGATTTATTACTTGAATCGATTCTCAGCTGTTTGATTAGAGGCGGGCTGAACCATCTATATAACACTGTATGAAAGTCAAAGCGACACATCAGAGTGAAATGAAACACAAGATCACAAGCTATTATTACGTTTTGCGACGCATCTGTATCGACGATCATCATTTAAGTTCGCTGTTTGTAGCTGCTGCTGATAATATTTCTCTCTGCAGAGGGTAGTAATTAACCCACTGAACCCAGCAGCGGCTTTGAAAGGCACGTTATCTGTAAAAGTCAGAAACTGCAAAAACTGACAAATCGCTGGATTCTCAACTTTCTGATGGTCTTTGAACTACTCACCTGTGAGATCTGCATGTCTTTCTACATATCTGAATAAAAAATATGCCAAAAATTAAGCTTTTGCACAAACTAGACTCTGTGAAAAATGAAAAATTCGACGGCCCTCAGTGCAGACTTTTCGGCTGAACTGCAGGATGTGTTTCACAGAGCGGAAAGGAGATAAGTATGTAAATATGCAAATAGTATAATATCCACAGTATGCAGAGCCACAGCAATATTGATAACACATGCAGGAACCTGGAAAAATGGTGACTTGAGTTTTTTCAGAGTTAGCAAAATAAACAAATTCCGCTTTTATAGCTTTTTTTCTCTTTATATGATTTATGACCTTATAACTGTGTCATACTGCACGGATGACATTTTTGAGTTCTCTATACTTCTATCCTTGGCTGTGTTGTTTCCATAAAGGTGCAGGATTTTATATTGCATTGAAAATGAGCCCTCTGTGAGGAAAAAATGTGACAGGAGCAAACAAACAAACGGAAAAAAAAAAAAAGAAAACAGCCAGTCACTGCTTGTGTTTCAGAGGTTTAAATAAGCCTGAGTACTTGAAATGAAATTCACAGACAGTTTCATTATGAATTTGGGCTGAAGCCTAAATCATTGAGATCTTCTCCTGTCAAAGAAAAGCTAAATATTACCTTGGATTTGTTTCTTTCATTCAAAGCACACAATGGAGTATCTCTGCTGATCAGTCAGGACTGACAGCGTTGCTACTGCTGCTTGCAAACAAGCAGCTTTATATGTGCTGGCAGCTCGGCAACGCTATCAAACAAGACAAATATGACATCAAAATATTTTTTTACAGTCAAGAGCTGGAATGTGTTCAAAAACACTTGGGTTTGTTTTTACCTCATGCCTTTTTGCATTGAAGCTCCTGACAGGCATTATTTTGTATTAATATTTACTATTTGCTGTATTTATTTTTGCTTAGATGTCAGAAAATAGGCTTGCCAGGGGTGTATTGTTTTCAGGATGTAAAAAGTCTGCGGAAATGAATTTAGTTCTTGAGACATCAAGACTCTAATCTAATCTGACTCCAGCGCTAATTAGTTGATTACCAAGGGAGTCAGATTATAGTGTATTGTTAGATGTTCTGAGGCCAGGATGACCTAACCCATCTATCCTATAGTGGGGGGATGTCTGGGCTATATTAATGAAGATTTATTTAGAAAGACAGCTGTACTTCTGCCAAAGAAAGAGAAGTCCATCGTGAATTTAAAGGAGTCTAATCAATATATTACCAGGCTGATAGAATATTACTGTTATGGTGTGGGCGATGACAGATATACAAAGCTAAAAACATGTAATAAACAGAATTATTGACTGAATTATTATTTTTTACTGTATGTATAGTTGTTTTGTTTCTTTTTCTGTAGTTGTATAAAAGATTCAAACTGGCAGTAAATGATTTTTGCATTAAGTATCTAACACAACAGCCATGTCTTATTCCCCCTAACATTTTCATATCCAGCAAACATAGAGCGCCTTTAGCATTTAGTTAGAGTTTTGTTTTTGGCCACCGGATCAAGAATCAAATTCATTCTCCTTTTAGCTCTGTTTTAGTCTCCATTTCCTGGCAGAAGTATCAGGCTCATTAGCTGCTAAATGCTCCTGTTTTCACCAGCCATTTGGTGGCGAGCAGCTACTGCAAAACAACAACAACAACACAGATGACTGCTACGACCGAGAAAAGGTGCCGATAAAAGCAGCGAGAGGGAACCGAAGGCGGAAAGTTTCGCACTGTAAACTGCAAGACTGTTAAGCTCCAGAGAGCCAAGGTTGGCAGTGATGGAAGGGGTTAGAACTCATGAGTGACCTCTTTCACTTCATGCATAAGCATCTGATCCATTGCAGCTTTAATTTTAGCAACATTTGCTCTTCTAACGTCCCCTAATTTGTCATGTTTGGTAATATAGTAAATGTCTTAACTGCTGTACTTTACTATAAAATATTTATATGTTAATGCAAAATAGATCCTCATCAGCCACACAGTGATTAAAGAGTCCATACTGAGCCCTTTTGCAGCAAAGCAGTGAAAGTCTCGTGTCTGCAGAATGTGTCTTTACATTTTGCAGCTCAAAATACCACAAAGATGCTTAATTTCAACTGTATTACTCCTGGTTTTAGTCCTGCCTGATCTGAATGGGATGTTTCAGTGTCTGCAGCTTTAAATACAGCTGAGCTGCTGCTATTCCCACGAGTTTCAGGCAGAAGACTCTCTCTGTGTCTGTGATCGACAGCAAAACAGTCAACAGCCCAGCTGGCAAAGCTGAATGACTGTGTAAGACTTACACTTTTTGTCTTATTTAACCCTATTGAGGACTTTCATGTTGCCATACGTAGAAAGTCTTTCGGGGTTCATTGGACCCCAAGAAAGAATATGTGCAAAATATTTGTTGGTATTCATTATAGACTTTTATACTATGTGAAATACATTTTCTAATAAGTTGACGTATTTTTGGTTTCAAATGCATGACAAATGTCCCTCTTTTTATATTAAAAAAAAAAACAATACCTGTCACCTAAACCAAATGGCCTGGGGTCCAAAAGACCCCAAAAGTCCTGAATAGGGATAATTTTCTCTCTTAGCCATCATTTTATGTTGAAATATCGCTGAAATGACAGCCCAGCCGCTGTTTTTAACTTGTTTGTTTTGTGAGTTTATCAGACACTGTTGCAGTTATAGTCATATATTTCATACTCGTTTGATTGTCCAACAAAAACAAAAAAAAAATGCGTAAATTAGCTTTATTATGAATTTGGCTGTATGTGTGAGCGCAGAGAGCAGGGGAGAAGCAAACGTAACTGATGTTATGATATGATAGACATGCTGAGGATTTTCAAATGGTTATTGGGATATTGCCAGTAAAAATAAAAGCAATCCACTAAACCATCAGTTTCTCAGATGATTGGAGTGCATTAAGACTGTTGTGTTCACTCTTGCAGCCAACAGCAGAACATTCGGTGAGCTTGGCCGACACATTATAGAAGTTGCAGAAGCAGCTATAGAAAGTAAGTAAACCAGGTTTTGTGGGTTGTGGGGTAGGGCGTCCAATGGATCTGGCCTTTTCTGGCACATCCCATTGACGCTTTAAAAGACAGGGATCAAGTGAGTAAAAGCATCTCAGCCTGTGCCTGAGTAGGTTTTGAAGTGTTTCCTGCTGGGAGTGACCTCCGCTGTCTGGGTGTGGAGTCACCATGGGTAGGGTGGGATAGAACAATGTTTAGGTGGATGGTATGTGTCAAAGTAACATCCACATCAAAGCAAAACAGAAGGTTTCCCAGCAGAACATCCCATCGCAACGTGATGATCAATGTTTTTCACTTCACCTGTCAGTGGTTTTAATATTGTGGCCGTTCAAAGGCCTCAGAAATCCATCGGCATTCGGGCTGTACTCTTGAAGATTGACAACCTGACATTCTCGTATCTGATGTGTTTAATAAAAAGCCACAATGTCAGCTCAGTATTTCGCTCCACACATTTCATTCTATCAGCAGTTTGCTGTACCCTAAAATGTAATTTACCCGCACGAGTCTGTGCGTTGTGATATGTGATGAGGCACATATCATCAGAAAGTCACCGCCGTTGCTCTAGTCTCCAGTGTCTTATCAAATATATTAAATGCCCACCTGCACATCCTGCTCTTAGTCTTTTCTTCTTATCTAATTTTGGAAACACTTACCTGTGTATTGAGCTTTCACTCTTCCCACGTTATCAAATCTAATTTTTATAAACGCTGTCACTCTCCTTTATCAAATCTGCACATGCAGCCCGCCCGCCCTCCCCCGCTCTTATTCATCCTTGTGTTATTTAGTAAATGCGCCTTGTGTGAGTGCTCTCACTCTTGTTTGTCTATAAAAATTCTGTGCCTGCCAGCTCTGTTCACAAAGCTGCTCCATAAAATACTGAGCAGGCCCGGGCACCTGCTCTGGCAATGTAAGTAATTTCCTGTTAGACAGCATTTCTCACAGGCTTGAGCTTTTCTGCATTTTTTTTTTCCACCATCTACAATCCATTTAAGTTGTTAAACAAAAAAAAAAAAATATTATCATTCATCCAGAGTCAAGATATGTGGACAGGCATGAAAAAGATAGTAGCAAAAATAGCATAAATTCTGTTTAAAAAGTAAATTGTGTGACTCGACTATGGGCTGCCCGTCTTCCAGTGTGTGTGGAAGTGGTTCAGGTCGATGTCACTGTCTGTTTAAGAACACTTGGTTAAGTTTGGAGGAGAAAAACAGGAAAACTGGGGCAGGAACAGCTCTAGTAGTATTTCGTGTGGGGGGAAAGTTTGCCCGGGGCAAGGAGGAAGAGCCAGCAGGCCAAATAGGACCAGGCAGAGGTCTTGTTCCTGCACTCAGAGGTGCTGTCTCAGAAGCAGCACGACGACATGGGCAGAAAATTCACCACCAGCTTCCCCCAGAAAACGCCATTTAAAAGCAGGCAGAGTGATATAAAGTTCGTAAGTTTTGTTTTTTTTTATATATGGCAGGTACAACCCTGGGAGCATCGTGACCCAGTGAGCTATTACATTCAATTTTTGTCAACACATTTCTTTCTCTCTCTTTCTGTTTTTTTTTTTTTTTTTTTATTAAATTAAATGACACTTGGAACAAATTTAGGCTCATCTGTGCTCCCTTTATGTACTCCAGTTTTTACAGAAAAATACCACACAGTGAACCATGCAACTTGTGTTTACCTGCAGTTAAAACCCAAACACAGCCTCCCCCTGTGTGACAGACCATAAACCGACCGTAAACAGTTACGCAGGTTTTTATGAAGAGTCAGGTACACGATTATATAAAGGGTATACCTGCTCGCAGAAACTATTTAAAGGACAGAATTAACCGTTTCTAACAGCTTCAGATACATCAAATACTCATGATGTTTCTGGATGTTTTTGTAACATAAATGACAGACACGTCTTTTAGATGTTAGGTTCCGGCCGAGATGATACTAATATGAAGAGACGAAAATTATTGATTGTCGTAAATGATAATAGATGTATGCATAAACATATTTTCTCCTTCAGAAACCTCATTATCCTGCACTTTTCCCCCCAACCACCCACTGAATTTCACTCAGGTGCCTCCCTGCTGTGGGAATGATTAAACATCTGTGCTCATGACACCGGCGGGCTGCACTTGAACGCACTGCTTGGGATACGGATGGATTACAACTAGTGTATAAAACACTCCCAGCATGCTGGACTGTGGATTCCTTTGCCCTGTAAACTGCTTTTAAGTGCAGACACAGTTGTGGTTTTACGCAATAGATCCAGATATAAACATAATACCTCCTTTTTGTTTCGTTGCAGGGGTTTTTTTTTTTTATTTATTTATTTTTATGGGCTTTGCTGTTCCGTGTTTGTGCCGTAAATGTTCTTATTCAGCTGCCAAAACTCCAGGAAGTGGTGCCTGAAGGTCGTGATGGATCCTGCCTCGTTTCCGGATGTTTTCTCCGTTACATTCGCGAGTGACAGGCATCTTTGATGTTCCCTTGTTTGTGTCAACATTAATCTTCATTAGCATGAAAGAAGCAGGTTGCCAATTATCTGAGAACATTAATTTTGTCTTTGGCAGTTCGGTCTCAAAGTCCTCAAGAGGATTAATTTGTATTAAGTGTATTCCACCCCGTATCTGAGGCATCTGGAAAAATACTCCTGTTTTTCTTGCCGTGGACAAAATAATGGCAGTGCTTTGGCGTCCTCCTCCTACTCGTCATTGTAGTTGTTTTGTTTTGCTCACACAAGATAAATCCCAGACAAATATCATACAGCTCTCAGGCTCCCTGTCGCTAGGAGCTCTTTCCTATTTATCGGGCTGTTCAGGACTCCTGAGCTGTCAGCTTACTTTAACGGACTCATAGAATTTAGCTAAAGGTACTGCAGTCGCTGTTGTGCAGTTGATGTTGTCACCGTTTGACTTCTAAAGGTTATGGATGGATCCAACAGTCTTTCACATTGTGATTGCTGTTGTGACTCATTCCTACAGCGTTTTACAGGGAGCCACAGCAGTTGCAAAAGGAGGGAAATAGGACTCTGTTTAGATGCATTCAAATCCAGCTTTTATGTAAAACTGATGGATGATAACCTCGCAATAAAGTGGCACCGAAATTCACACTAACACTTTCCGCCGGCCTAATCTTTTAAATTCAGTCCTCACACTTCCGTATGAATTAAAATATTAAACATCATAACTTCCCACGGCTCAACATTTGACCTCCAGAGACTCCCTTGGCTTGTTTTATTAACGCTCTGGTTTTAATTTTCCCTGACTTATTTTTGATCAGGACGCTCGCTCAGCTCATGCACACAAATTAACGAGCTTCCAGAAGTTAGGCCCTAACTGTGAGTGTTTCCTTTTCAAAGGCGAGAACTGAAAGCTTCAAAAGGGGGCGAGGAATTGAATTCAGAGGATGGAGATGGACTCGTAATCAGATGAATATGGCTTTGATTTACATGAAACAGCCTTGTCCTTGTGTGACAGATAGAGACGTGTGAATTGCATTTTACTTGAGTTTGGTCAGGAGTGACTCAAATGTACTGACTAAGAAGTAGAGTGTAGTTTTTTTTAGATAAGTCGCTCCTAACAAGACATTTAGAGTGACTTTACCAGACTGTTGTTAGGATGCCGACTGAGTGGCTGGTATTGACTTCAGAGGTAATTAATTACACGGACCAGTGACATGTCTGGTTAAATGTGTTTCTGTGTGGATGAAAGATGCCAAGAAAGTCAGCCCTGATCATTCATTTTCAGCCTGACTGTACTGTTATGGCCTTACCAAGGATGACTTCCCACCTGGAGGCGTCATTTTATGTTTTACAAAGGTGTCATTATATATAAGACTAGGGATGTTAATGATTATTTACTGATCTGTTATGTTCATAATTTAGCTGATTATATTGACTAATAAGGCAGAATATAGTGTACATGCATGTCAGAAAATGCATTGTATTACATAGGGCGTAGTACCTGGTTGTGCCACCAGGTGGAGCCTCTTGCTGTTAAATACAACAGCAGCTCATTTGCTGTGTTTAATACATTAGCGACCCAAAGAGGTGGTTGTTTACATGCAGCTCTGTGTTGGCAAGCACAAATAACCATGGAAACGTTAATGTTGAAACACAAATTGTTCAATGCGTAGATTTGTAATTGTTATTTCAGCTGTGTCGCATTTGAGTCTTGATTGTCGTAGGTGGGTTCAGTGGGTTTTCGGTGTTTGTGTGGCCAAGACCGTTGTTGGAGGTTAGACCAGAATCACCATGACAGAGACTGTTGCAGTGGTTAATGGCTTCCAGCCAGCAATCGGGTGCAGAGGATGAACCCACCTACATCTGGGCAGCGAACTCGGGTGTCTTATTGAGGTTTAAGTATACATATAATTAATGATTTAGCTGAACCAAGTATTTATGGTTATCGCAGGTGTTCCAGTCAACATTTTCTTAGTCCCTGATTTGATCTGAGTCATTTATTATTTAGTACCTACTGATACCTGATGCCGTTTCCAAGATAATACGCACTTTAGGTATCAGTAGTATTTGGTTGTGCCACCAGGTGGAGCCTCTTACTGTTGATGCTGTAGTGACCAGAGGATGCAGGCACCTCCATTTTGGCATACAACGAGAATTGTGGGTATTTATCTAGCAAAGGGGCACTGTGACAAAGACTGTGTGACGCTTAATGACCTCCAAACAGCAGGATTAATTCGGCCATCATTCCTACATCCCAGTGACGTATTTAATGACCACTTGCAGCTTGTGTCATGCGTCTGCAGCTCTGTCAGCAACATCAGTGCATGACTAATCAAAAGTGTGCTGAATTTATATGATCAATTTATCAATTTCTAACATTGCTGCATCTATAGTGTGAATTATTCAAATTTAAACGTGTTACAGGTGGATGTAAAGACAGGATCGGATGTAGCTTCTTGCTGATGCTCAGTTAAAAACTGCCTTACTTGACTCTGATAATCCCTAATAGTTGTAGTATATATAGTTGAAGACATCTGCTGTTTGCCTTTTCTGTTCCTAAAATTTCTAATGTAAGTAAGCCAATTTTGTGGTAGACAGCAGGTGTCCAGTTTTAAAAATGGCTATATCAGCACATGGGAAAACTATACTACTACATCATTCATTTTGATAAATGATTGTGTATTGATTGTTAATGTGAGTGACTATTGATTCAGGAAATTTGCATCCCCATATATGACAATGCAGTTCTCTATGATTCCTACTTCTGGCTGTACAGAATAAGTATTCATGTCATGTCCCTGAACAGACCTGGCTGTAAGTGGCATTTACCAACAGCAACCTTAGAAAGCGTTTAATGCTGTCTAATGTACCTACGCCTCATGCTGAGGTCTTTACAGAACATGTGGTTGAGGTGTTAATATGTGACAAAACATCAAAACTGCAGCATCGGACTGCCAGACAGAAAGCAAACAAGAAATCATACGAGTGGAGTCTGATGGAAAAGGCTAGACGCTGCATCTAGCTGAAGAAATGCTGAAGGATGATGGAGTGTTCACTGGGGAATTCTTAGATGAAGCGTGAGTGCAGCAGTGCCGCTTGGCAATCATTCAGGGAGGCCGGTATAGATCTCGGACAATGCATGCAATCTGGCAGATCTCAGCTTCAGCTCAGCGCAGATCACGTGATGGGATGGGTATTAGGCTTGGTTAAGATTCGACCAATAAATCAGTTTTGAGGCAAAACAGGCCGATGCTGACATTTAATTTAAACTTGTTCTTTGTTTGATTAGCTCCACCTAACCAGTGGATGTTTCACAGTATCTTTTATTACAGTAATTCACTGCAGAATCAAAAAAAAAAAAAAAAAACATCTTTCCTTTGGGCTTTTGCCAGGATCTGTTGCAATATCTGCTCCAATAGTGTCTTTTATTTAAAGGCCTTAGAGGCAGCTCATAAACCAAATTTAACTGACATTGTTATACATCTTCTGTGCTTCATGACTTCCTCGATGAATAAAAATGTATTTTCTGCGCTCGAGAGATGTATCCACACAATGCAGCAGTCGTTGACCTTAGATGCACGAACCAGCGAAATTGGAAAATATTGTAAGCCACTGAAACATTCTTCTTGTGGTAATTTCCTCTATGCAGATAAGAAGAAATGATTTTCATATGACAAACGACGTCCCCCTCCTAACCTAATTTTCTTTGTTCTACAAGCAGTGCGAAAGAAATACCTGACATAAATTACTCTGTCTTGCCCCTCGTTGCTTCTTGTTTACTTTCTCGTTTTGTAGAAAAGTTGTTATCACTCAAACAATTTGCAAGCCGCTGTTTCTCTAAGTAAATATCCCTCATCAGCAGCCCCTCGTTCGAGTCTTTTAAGTCTGGATTTACTGTTAATATAACAAACCCAGAGTACCGCCGAAGAAAAGATGATAATCTATAAGGAGTCGCTCTGCTGAAACACTTTCATCCGTGTAGTGAAATTCACTCTGACGTCTATTTTGCTTAAAATAAAGGAGATGTTCTGCTTTTTGTGGCAGATCACTGCAGTCCAGACAAACTCAAGAGAAACCTTGCACCACTTGATTTGTGCATATGACATTACGTTCCTATTTTAGGGACGTCTTTTGTAGCATGACTATTTTATATGCGTCACCTTGACAGTTCTTACTTCTAATCTGTTCCACTTTACTCCGCTGCTCTCAGCTCATTCTTGTCTGAAAGTATCACTGCTAATATCCAGATAACATTGCCATCGCACTGACATCTGTAGAATTCAACCTTAACAGAGTACTTTTTTTTTTTTCTCTCTCCATCAAATCAGCAGCAGCCAATTAGAAGTGGAGCCGAAAGGTGTGCGCAGATTAATGACAGCCACCTTTATCTCTGCAGATGGAGGCCGACCTCTCCTCAGTCTGGCGTCGTTTTCGGCTGGGAAATGAATGAGATCCCTCGCTGCTTTTCCAGTTGTTGTTTTCAGGTTTATGACACTGCGCGGAGCAACTGGGGGTAAATCATTTCCCGAGCGCTTTGCAATGGGACGCTGACACTTGATCACATGTATTGATGCCTCTTACACAGGCTCGTCTCCCATCTGTGGGAGCAGATTGTTCTGGGTCGGAGTGTGTTGCACACTTCAAAATTGCTTGATTGGAACTAAAGGCTGCCGCCTGTTACTGTGTTTTTCAGGGCTAATGGATACCACAGTCTGTATAGTGCGTTAGGGCTACACAATATTGGGGGGAAAAGATGGCATTGCAGTAATTAGTTTTTCTGTAATTTGAAAAGAAAAAACTTTACCTGATGACTTGAATAATTGTTTGGAAAGAATTAAGTTTTTTGAATGATCCGAAATAGTTTTTTTCTTTGGCTCGTATTCAGATCTGGCTTTGTACGCGTCACACAGAGTTTTGTGGTGCTGATTTAAATGGTCGAGCAGCTCAGTTGTGTTGCTTTGTGTCGTGAAATTGCAAAACAGGGTACCTCATTTTGGTCGACATCATCCTTTGTGTAGCCAAAATGTTTCCGTACAGCTGACTGTGGCTAAACAAATAATCCCAATCCAGTGATTTTAGGATTTTCATGAGTTAAACTGATTTTAAAAACATTTTTTTCTTGCATTTCCATATTTAATTAAACAGAACACTGTTTTTACTTCCGTATTGTGCTACATTTCTGTTAATGTACATGTTTTGCTTCAAATTTATAGTTAGAGTTAGATTCTATTTATTGTCTACATCCTGTTTATAGCTATATTCTCTTTTTCCTTTTTTCTTTCTATTTTTGTACTCTTTTCTATGTTCATTTTGCACCATGAGGCCTCGGAGTATTGCAATTTCAGTTCCCTGTATGTTGTACATATGGCAAAACTTGATAACAAAGCTGACTTGACTTGACTTGACTTGAAAATAAGACTAGAAAATAAGTATAGAAGTTAGTTAGGCAGCTGTGCACAGAGAAGCCTCTAGTCTCCACTCACACAGTGCGGCACAATAACACAAACCTGTGCGATCTAAAATTACTTTGAAAAAGGTGAAATGAGGCATTCAAATGTAAGATTAACCCAAGCTATCTTCAAATGATTTCATTTACACAGGCTGTGTTTGTGCGAGTGTATTTTACTCGTCAATATCACAGTTGATTACGTTCATTTAACAGTGGAAAGTAAGTCGGTTTTCACAACAATATCTTCATTTACTGTGCTTCTCACCTTTTCTTTGCTCATTTTGCTGTGCACATTTGGAGCATGAATGTCAGCAAACTCTTGGAGATAAAGTGAGGAGGAAAAAAAAAAAGCTTCTGTTTATCCAAGAAAACAATGCTTCCTCAGACCTCTTGTTGATTAGTCAAGAAAAACAGAATCATGCAGGTTGTCTTTTTTTTTAATGGAGCAACTAAGAAAGGTTGCAGCAGGATGTCAGCGAGTTAATTTGCTTTACTTCACATCGCATCGTACATCTATGTATAGTATATTGCAGTTTTTCTAACTGTGAGGCATCTCTAGTTTTAGTGAGGCCACAGAGGAAAAGACATTGATTGGCGTGAAATGGACTGCTGTGTGTGTTTTGTGAGTACAAACTGGGGTCAAATCAACAATCAGCAACAATACATGCCCTTTCAGATTAAGACGGATGTCTATCATGAATAAATGCTCATAAATCTGCTGAGAAAAGATATTTAAAAAAAAAAAAATCCCCAACAAATCTTTACTCTTTAAATTTGTAGAGTTTTCTCTGCTTGGGAACACTGGAAAGAACTGCAAGTATCCAACAACAAACAGAAGACATGTGTTTCTAAATTAAGGATGATGTCTATCATGAATAAGTGTTCGTAAATCTGCTTAGAAAACATATTAGAGAAAAACAAATCCCTAACTGAACTTTACTTTCTCTCTCCTTTGTTGTAGTTTAGTTGTCTGTGCTTTGGGTACATTGCAAAGAAGAAGCACTAATATCCAAAGAGGGATAATTATATACTGCAAATGTGTGTCTATGTTTATGTGAGGCACTTGATGCATGTAATTTCTTTATTTTAAAGCACTTAGAACTTTGCAGTTTCTTTTATGAAACATGCAACACAAGTAAAGTTCATTAGTATTTTCAATAGTATAATAAATTTGCCAAAATGTAAACAAATATCAGCTAAAATAAAAGGTGCAGCCACCAAACCAACACCGTGGCAGCATGCAGGGGTGTACACGGGGGTGTTAGGGGATGCAGTCGTGTCTGTTTTGTCTGAGGACGTGGGCTCATTGTGTCAGACTTTGAAAAGCCCTGCTGTACACGGTGCATAAAAATATATTCAATATGTAGACACCTACTGAATGCATTATATACGAAGCTGTTATGGAGACACTTGTCCTTTATCAACCTCTCCTGGTGACCAGCCCTCTGCAGATGAAGTAATTCTGTGCTGCAGACTAGACTAAATATAGCTTTTTGCCCCTCTAACAGATATATTAGTCTTTATTGTGTCATTAGGTGAATGGACAGATTAGGAGAGTGAGCAGATTGTTCCGGCTCCTGCCATCCAGCATCATCTGTCGCAATGATCCCCATCCCTGTCTCTGTGCACGAGTCCTTTCAAGTCCCGCCACAGTCAAGTGCACACCCTGTCAGATCGCAAACATCATGCAAATGATCCCAAACATTGAAGATAGCTGAAATTCAATGCAAATTTGTGTGCGAGGGTAACTACAAAGCAGCAAAGCAATATCAGCAGGATGTGCGAGCATCAGAAAAATGCCAGAGCAGAGACGAGAGCATGAGAGTTCATAGCTCACAGCAACACAAACAAATTTTCACGGGTACATATTCCAATTGAAATTTATGAGACATCATAAATTTATCTACAAACGAATGCGGTATCATTTGGGCCTCTGGTGGGCCCGCATGGCTGACTTGGAAATCCTGCAGCAGCTCGATTGGTGATGAAAGGCAAACGAGTGTGTGAAGACAGACAATACAAACAAAGCTCTGGATGTTAAAGATTATTAATCGACATATAGTGTTGATGAAGTGGCTTAGCGGGGTGCAATTCATTTGCCACTTTGTGATATTGTCTGGCGTTGAAGGGGGGTGCGAGACAATACCACAAAGTGGCACTGTGCAAAAGTGTCTATGTAGAAATCACACTAGTCAGTTCTCACTCGGAAATTCAGCTCACAAGAAAATATGGAAGAAATAAAAAAAACTCAACATTCAGAGCATCTCACCAACGATGTCCTCACAGGAGAGCGAACTTCTACCTCTGTTGTCCATTTAGTGTCTGCTTACCCTCTGAACCCCAGTTAGTTTGTGGGCGTCTGCTCCTGTCACATTTTAACTCACATTTTTCACTGCAGTATAAAGTCCTGTACCTCACTGGAAACAGCACAACCATGACTAGAAGAATAGAGGACTCAAAAATGTGTTTTTTCCCAGTATGATGCTGTAAATGGTAAATATCTGTACTTATATGGTGCTTTTCTACCTTCGTAGTACTCAAAGTGCCCTACATTGTGTTTCTCATTCACCCATTCACACACACACATTCATACACCAATGGCGACAGAGCTGCTGTGCAAGATGCTTGTCTGCAGTTGGGAACAACTTTGGATTCAGTGTCTTGCCCAAGGACACTCTGACAATGGAGGGGGGGATCGAACCCACAACCTTGCGATTAGAGGACAACCGCTCTACCACCGGAGCCACAGCCGCCCATGTAAAACATTAAAAGAAGAAAAAACAGTAAGAAAAAAAGTTGAATTACTTTATTTATTTTACAAAAAAAAAAAAAAAAAAACTTAAACCATTATGTAAAACAGGTTTTTAAGTGCTCAGGAGTGTTGGCAAGACTGGAAAAAAATGATGACTCTGCATATCATGCATATTTTACCATTTACGTTTGTAATCTGTTTCCATACTCGTCTCCACTCTGTGGAAACACATCCTGCAGTTCAACCAAAAAGTCCATGAAATTTTGTGACGTGACTGTTTGTCGCAGCAGAGTCAGTAAAGACGTCCCGGTTGCACCAAGAGTACAGAATGTTTTGGTTTTTTACAGAATGTAGTTAGCACAAATGCTTTATATTTCACAGTTTTTTTAACAACACATGCTCGTGAAACCAAAAGCCACACATGATAAGTTCATTGACGAAAGTCGGTTCCACAGCTTGTTGCTCTGATAAATGGTGTCATTGTGGAGATTTTTTTAATTTTTTTTTAAACATAACTTGTACTTTTTCCCCCACTGCTGGGATCTGGGCTTCAGAGGGTTTCGAAAAAAACAAAAAATAAATGAAAAACACCCTAGACTAGTTAGGGTAGTAAAAACAGTAGCACACTGTGAGCAGTTTGCTGATAAGAAATTACAGTCTGTGCATTGAAGTTTAAATTGCTCAAGCAGTCATTTCTTACTGCTATTTGGCCCCACTGACATTAAATTAAATGGAGCAATGGTGTCTGTTGCAGCCGCACAAATGCAAAACATGTCGCTGGGCTCGACACTAACGACCAGATAGTGAGGTTAAATGTTGGATTTGAAAAGGCTCGTTATTATTATTGGTGTGAGGTGTTTAAGTCTTGTAAAGCGTTGGCTGCCTGCAGCCATGTTGTTTGGCAGCCACATGGTGGAAGTATGCAGAGGTATAGGAACACATATAGCAGCTCGCCCACATGCTTCTCTGTGTGCATCACCCTGCTGGAAGATATTAACCATCCTGACATTAACCATCAAAAGTCGAGCAGCACAACGTGCAGCATGCAGCGCCTGTTGCTGGTTTAGCTTATTGTTATTTTGACATCTGATTTCAACTTCTTCATGAATTCCCACAGTGGACCGCCCCCTGCTGTGCAATAATAAGAAAAGAATGATGCTATATTTATA
>NW_007578036.1:396936-428135 GCF_000690725.1 Stegastes partitus | reverse complement strand
TGAGGATTAAGCGGTGTATAGATAATGGATGGATGGATTTCTAAATCTTTAGGGCTGCTGTCGAGCGTCAGGGAGGTACAGTTCGGATAGAAATTGAATGGTGATCAATCTAGCAGTATAGCTTTACGTAACCATGATAACAAAGGACTGATGCTCATTTCCTGCTGATGTTTCTCTTAACCCTGGCCTCTGTGGAATTAACTGTGTGTTTAATATTCCAACTCTGATGATGAAGGTCTGATATTTTAAATCAAATGGGAAAATTATTGCACCTCAATGGGTTGTATTCAGAAAATAATGCCACTTAAGCTGGAGGACTTGCTGGATGCATTATGTTATTTTCACCACTGCTGCTGTTTAACAGGTCTGCATCAGAGTTAATGTTGTTACGCTGGCAACTGAATAAAGAAATCCCTACACATCCTCAATGTTGAATCAAGAAACAACAGTTCCTTGACTTGCTGTATCCATGTCACCATGTGATTCTCTGCTTCTTAGCGGTTAAGGTATAAATTCACTCTTCAAGTGTGCCATTTAACAACACTTGGACGAGCATGAAAAAATATGCTGCTGTTAACTTTCTAATTATATTTCCAGCCTGTTGGTTGTTTAAAACGCTTCATCCATTGACTGAGAGCAGAAGCTCAGTCAGTAACAGAAGGTGTGTTTGTGCTGTTTAGCTTCTGCATGATTAAGACAGATAAAATTGAAGGAAAGTGCAGGACACAGTTGGCTTTTTATTCACCTCATTCTGTGAGAGGAAAGAAAAAAAAAATATCCATAGATAAGTGCAGCTGCTGCTATGATTTGTTCTGTCCAAAGTGGCTCGCTGCCAAAGATTTGAGTACCTGTGAGAGAGAGTAGCTTGTAGCTGTTGTGTTACCACTGCCAAATATTTACTGCTCTGAGTGGGACCGGCCTTTGGCACTTTTATGCACTTATCAAGGTCAGAGTTGGGATCTCATTTGAGATGTGTGCTTACTTCAGTTAAAGCAACAGCGTCCTTGCAGATTAAAGGGAAGATTAGGCTGCTGAAAATAGATAATTGTGATAATGACTACAAGCTGGTGCGAAAGAGGAGTTTGCATCTTAAAAGTTGTTTCCCCGGCACGACTTTAGTGCCAGATTAATCAAACCCATTTAGAGAAGAATTTTCATCTCCTCCCGCAGCTCTTCATGAATACAGAATGGCCCACATTGTGCAGAAGGTTACAGGGCCAAGGCTTATGTTGCAGCACAAATACCTCCTTCTATCTCAAAAAACCATGGTAAAGCCTTGAGCCCACCAAAGCCCCTGTGATCAGGTGTATGAGGCTGCTTGTTGTGCCAAGGGTGAGGAGAGGATGAGAAAAGACTTAGCCCAGATTGATCTCAAAACACTGACTCCTTGGGCCTGGACACAGCTATTTGAGAACACGATTTCTCCAGAAACCGGAGCCCACGCATCACCGCGGCGCAAGAGTTATGCATATAGCTTGGCTCTTTAGCTTATGCATGGCCTGATGCTCTATGATTCATTTCATTAGACCTTCAGTAGAATCCTGCCTGGAGGTCTTTGTGTCTGAGTGCACAAACATGATCCTTGCTGCCTCCTTTTTTACTACTGGGTGAGCTGTAAGGAGTGCCATGAAGTAACACAGTTTGCGTTTTACACCTTATCTGTCTTTTTCTTCTCTCTTTTTTTTTTTTTCATTGAACTGCAACTCAGAATTTTAGGCTTCGTTTTGGTTCAGTTAAAAGCTCTGGGTTGCTGTTTGTCTTGTCTAAACGTCTAAAAGATGATCAACACTGCGCTGAAACCGAATCGCTCTGCAGTGAAGTTAAATGCATGCAATATCCTGTCTCCTCTGAGTTCCTGTCAGGAGTTGGGCTCCACTTTTGGACTGTAATCTGGAGATATCATGCAGGCGCAGGGAATTAATGTAGTCAAAATGTGACAAATTGGAAGTGTAATCCCACTTTTCAGGTTGATTAAATGAGGAAAGCAGAGAGAAAACTTATTTGGAAAGTCTTCTAACAAAGTGGTGCAACTGCATAATGTCTTTGACAAGGCTTCACTGAGAATGTGTTTGGATTCCTCCAATTTGAAGGCTGATTGGCAAATGTTTACTGCTGAAGTTGTTTTGCTGTGTTATTGTGTGTGCATGATGGAAGTTCAAACTCCAGCTTTGGCTCACTAGCAGCCTGATATTGTTCCTGGATGTCTATTTTTGACATGTGCTTTGGACGTGTGATGTTGATCTAACAATACTTGAACAGATCTGATGTGCTGTGCTCACCTTTCACAAAGGCCAGGTGGAGCAGCGAACATGGCTGCCTGTCAGCAGTGATTCTATCCTCTGGCTGCTCCGTGTTTGTCTCAGACTGAGACAGATTTAATCTTCCATTTTATGTCAGAGAGATTTGGAGTCTGACCGCTGTCATGCTCTGCATTGGTCAGCTGCATGCAGGGTTCGCCACATTTTATACAGCTGCAGTTTTGAGATTAACTTGCAGGAGCAGCAATCGATAGAAAGGTTGTTGAGATATTCCAATAAAACCCCAAAATGTCAACCTCAGGGTTGTGTGTGGTAATGCTGACCTGCTGATCAAGGAAAAGTCAGAGGGTTGCAAAATCATTAGGGATCCATCTAATGGTTGTCAGAGTATTTCATTATCATGTCTGGAGATCATGAATCTGGCATTTTACTGAACCCTTTACTGAGAACACCTAACTTAGACCTCTCCTCTCTTAGTAATTACTGCCCCTTCTCTACATTTCCTGAGGAGGGTTTTGGAGAAGGAGGCGTTTTAGCAATCAAGCACCTTGCTGAGAATAGTATTCTTCAAAACGTTTAATCTGGTTTTAGAGTGAATCATACTCGTTTTAGATGATAGTGAAATGCAGATAATGGACACATGGCTGACCTCATTTACCTTGACCTTAGCGCTAGGGCTGAACAGTTTTTAGGGAAAATATCGAATTGCAATTCTTCTGACAGATATAGGGATGTGATTTGTGATTTAATTTCCAAACGTCAAGCCTCAAGTTCAATATTAACTGTGTAGTAGATTTAAAACACGATGGAGCATTGCCAGATGAGATACCATCAGAAACATGACTGCCATTTAATAATTTCAAATCAAAGGCAGGACTGTCACAAAGAAGGATGGCATGAATTTGTAAAGCCATTAACATGACAGTCAGACAAGTGGAAGCACGGACGAGGTCTGGCTATTAAATTAAAAGACTGTTCTTATAGCAGCCTGTTTCAAAAAGTACACATTGATCAATGGGCAGCATAGACAACCCCTTAAAGTTTTATTCTGTTCGAGGTAAATAAAACAAAATCACAGAATTAGTTTCATTATTTTTTAGCTACATCTCATATACCCTCAATGGAAGACCTTGTTATTTGCTAATTGCATTGTTTGAAATTGATTAATTGTTCTGCCCAACTTAGATTCAACACTATTGAATACAATCTTCAACTTCATCGACTGGAGAATTGGTTTGTCCATGTGGTATGCTGCTAATCTGGTTTAAATCTTATATTACTTGAATAAAATTTAACATCAGAACAGGAGACACATCGTAATGCAGCGTCTTTCCTGTTCTCGATCTACATGCTGCCACTGGGATCCATAATTCATCAGAAGGACATGAATTTCTACAGCTGCCCATGAGGCCACATGAGCTCTGTCCGGTCGAACTGACTGTGTGTCGGCCAATAATGAGGAGAACAAGAACTTTTAAAAGCTCCTTGCTGGACAAAGATCCCATCTTTGCCAACCTGGGACATCTGTCCTTAAACATGACCACAAGTAAGAAACCTCAATGGCATCTTGAATCAACTTTAATTTAATTCTTTGTCCATAACGGGTTTTTCTGATTTGTGCAAAGTAATTAAGGTGAGAACTCTACTGAGTGAGCAAGATGCTTTTGTTTCTAGGCATCTTGACAACTAGGACGCTCTAACTGCTGTAAAACTATCAACTCTTCAGAAAGCTGCTACCAGGATTTTAACCAAAACGTAAATGAGAGATCATGTAGCTCCTTTTTTATGTGACCTGAACTGGTTGCGTTTTTCTTTTAGAATTCATTTCAAAGTCTGTCTCTTAGTTTTTCAGGGCCCTAAATGGCCCAGTCCTCCCCTCAAATCACAGACTCCCTATCGTTCTATGATCCTCCACGACTCCTAAGATCCTCCATGGCTGCTCTTTTAACTAGTCCCAAGGTTACCACAGAAACCTCTGGGGATGCTGGTTTGAGATATTACGCCCCAGAAATATGGAACGCTCTGCCTTTAAATATTAGGCTTGCTGACTCAGTGGACAGCTTCTAATGACATTTCAAAATGGATTATTTTAATTTAGCTGAAGACTGACGGCGATCTGGTTTAATTCACCAGTAAACTGCATTAACGCTGTTTTACAATTACAAACACTCACGTTGACTCTTCTTCCTCATGTATGGTGTGGGGTTTTTTACATTTATTTTTTTAAATTTTTGCTGCTGAATCGTAAAGCACTTTGAGCTGCATTTTGCGTTTGCTATGTGCATAAAAGTTCATCCATTCATGAATGACTGCACAAAATCAGTTTGGATGAAAGCGGTGGGCCGACTGCCTCACAAGTCTGACTTTGAGCAAATAAATACACCATTTTTACGTACAAGCAGCATTTTGAGCAACTTCAGGTTCTTTGGTTTAGTAACCTTTAGACAGGATTCAACTTTCCCCAGAGCTTCACAAGTGTTAAAAGTTGCTCCCCCTCCAGAAATCACTGCCACCGTATGTCACCCCATCACCCATTGTTACACCTTTGCTATGTGGTTAGTGAGGCGCAGCACCAATTACAGTCTCCATCACCCACCATGGGCTGCGCAGCTCCCTCTCTCTCTCCACTTGCCTGCATTGTCTCAAGGAAGAAAGGCTTTTCAGAGTGTAATTCCTGCCTCAGAAGAGCAGGCATTAGGACTACTCCACAGGCTCTCAGAGTACAAATGACAAGACGTCTGCGCCTGTGATCACAAAGAAGTCGAATAATGCACTGGAACCCGGGGAGGGGTGGGTATTAGTTAATGTCACGTGCCAGGGTATAAATGGGACGGTGGGGTTCGACGAGATGGCCATCGAGCTCGGGAGTGACCTCGTGCGTGGGCGCCACCGGGTGACTCCGGGTCATGTAAGCGGTGGAATAAATGGCAGGAATCTGTCACAAATCATGTTGTTTGGCAGGGCGACTTGTCAAGGATTTCAGCGGGATTAGGAGCATTATGTGCCACTGATTAAGCTGTTGCAGAGCTTAGCTTTCAGCAGAGTGTATAGCAAAGTGCGAAAAGTACATTTGATACCGAAATTCACAAAGACACGAGCAAAAGGTTTAAAGCCATTGAACTCAATTTAACCTGTTCAGGTCTTTGTTTTAAAAGTAGGAAGAAGAAAAAAAAAGCTGCTGATACTGCAAGCACCACAACCTGGGATATTAGCAGCAATAAGCCTGGTGATTAAATGGCCCTGATTGAGGTCCTAATAGCATTATTAGCAATGCCATTTAAGCAAGGTCAATCTCACACCAGCCTCATTACTGCATAACTAGAAAAACTGCCTCCAGTAGGGTTGTCACTGGAATCGACTCGTAGCGCACTTCCAGTGTTTCCTCGGTTCATCAGCACATTCGCAGCATTCTGTATGTTGTATTCTGGTATTGCATTCTAATGTAACTACACACAGTGATTGTGTGGAGTCTTGTGGGAGGCCTGATGAAAACTTCATTCTATCATGCGTAGTTTTACTTTACTAGAAGTTGCATACGAGTACTATTACCACCTACACTTGGGGTGTGTTAATGCTTGTTCCATCAACAAAAAAGTCCTTAATACCTACCAATGAACCACCCCTAAACCCCAGGAGTGTCACTTACATCAGGGACTAAATTATGATTGTGGGACTTTAATCCTCCTCTGACTTCTGTTTGATCTCTCAGGTGTCTTCAAAATAACAGTTCATGAAAAGGAGTAGACAAATGGGATCTGTCTGACTTGTGCCAAACGTAGCAATAATTTTTATTCTCCTCAGTAGCTGTAATCAGGCCCACCCTAAGCCAAAACGAATGCCTCTTTTTCCGTGCCATTGACGATCTACAATCAGTATGTGATTGCATTATATTCATGGAGTTGCTTTGCGTTCTAAAAAGCAAATGTGCCCACATTTGGCAGCTGATGGTGCAATTAAATCTGAAATATGCACAGGTATTTTTTTTTCTTCTTACCTTTCAGATCTGCGTCCCAACATTGGTGAGAAACTAATTTGCCCCTTCTGTCACGTTTCCTCGTCCTGTTTTCCTTCCAGTCTTTCGACACCATCGTCACCATTCTCTCCTATTAATGACTAATACTGCATTCATATCATCTAATATGAAACAAGAGCCAGCACTGTTAATTATACCCGCACCAGGAGACAGCCACCTTCACATAGACATTGTTCTTTTGTACAGTTATCTTGTCATTTTTCTTGTTCTAATCAGAGATATTCCCATATTGAAGGCACATGCCTTCCTGAAATAATGTCAGAAGTGACTCTGCTGCTTTGCTGTTTTACTGGAATTGTCTGTGCTGTAGCTAGTAAAGCAGCCAGATGCCTCATATTTAGCACCAAATGATACCGACATTTGTGCTAATACGGTCCAAGCTGTTGTATAACGACTGTATCTGTCCACCTTAAAGTTCCCACATTATGCCCCTTTTCATCAAATTTGGTGAAGTCTCACATGTATCCAGAATGTGTCTTCAAGTTTTTCAGCTAAAAAAAAAACACCACAAAGATGGTTAACTTCACCATGACTGTGTAACTCCTGGTTTTAGTCCTGATCTAATTGGGCTGTTCCAGTGTCTGTAGCTTTTAATGCAGCTGAGAGCTGTCATCTGCGCCCCCTTCAGAAGAACGAGTCCCTCTGTTTATGGGATTGACAGTATGAAGCAAAACAGCTGACCACTGCAGCTGACCCACACATGAATGAGTGCATGACACCAGGAGCTTCCATTGCTTTTTCTCAGAGCAATCATTTTACCTTAAAATAAAGATTTTTTTTTTTACCCATGTGTATGGTGAGTTTGACTGATGACATTACAATTATTAAACCAGCACTTTAGTGTAATAGAGCCGCAGCTTGGAAATTGCTTTGAAGTGACTTCTGGTTAACATGAAGCCTTACAGGGCTGCAAATCAGTCCCTGTTTTATACAATTTTTCTGACAACAGAAACAGAAAAATATGTAAAGAACAGCAGCATCATTGGCAGTACATGTGAGCACAGAGAGCAGGAGAGAAACAAAAAGAAGTAAACACTCGTTTACGTTTACATTGCACTGAACAGGCAACATGACAAACCAGTCCTTGTTTACTGGTTTCAAATTGGTTTTAGAGTTTCCATCATCTCTGAACGTCCCTCAGCTTTACACTTTCCACAGAGCTGTGAGCTGTGGGCATATGATCAAAGCTAACGGTAATGTTAGCCACATTAGCCACATATAATGCCGACACTAACTGTTGTTGTTGTGACATTGCCATCAGTATTGAATGTAGTTTGCTGGGTCTTCACTTCCTCAGATGTTGGGGCTGCATGAAGACTCTTGTGTTCACTCTTGCATCCAGTAGCAGAACATTTGTTGCTCGTGGCTAAGATATTTTTTGAGTTAGCAGTAGCAGCTCGACAGCCTGACAACTTTAAGCTAAACAGTTGCTAAAATGAATGCAAATCTGACTGGCTTGTAAAGTTGGGAGGCCATCGTATTTGATGACAGTAATAAATGTCTGCATATTCTCAAAGCTTTTATTTTTCACCTTAAGATGTACAAAACACAATAAAAATAGATTTTCACCACATGAGACCCTTAAGTTGGACTTTTTTTCTTTTGTTATTATTACAGTCAGTGGACTTCTAGTCATAAAGTAACACTCAGTAAACATTACTCCCCTTAATGCCTACATAAAGCCTATGTGGACACCCAAAGTCAAACCCTTAAGTGTAGTTTTAATCTGGTGCTGTTTTTCATTGGTCGGCTAAGCCCCTTAGATCCAATTAAAAGAAACCCTAATGCAACAACACAGCATCAATATTTTAGACAGTAGTGTGCCTCCAACACTGTGGAAACAGTTGTGGAAGGTGCTGTCTTATTTCAACATGACAATACCGTAGTGCACAAAGGCAGGTCCAGAAGGACACAGGATTTTCTGTTTGGCATGGAAGAAGTTGACTGGCCTGTTCAGAGGCCTGACCTCAACCCTGTCCAACACATTCGGGACCGAAATAGCAACTGCAAGCCAGGCCTTATCACTCATCTTCTGTGTTAGGCCTCACTGATGCTCTTGTGGCTGAAAGGGAGCACATCCTTACAGCCAGGCTGCTGCGAAATCTAGTGCAAAGTATGAAACCAGAGAAGGCTGATGCAGCAGCAGATTACTGATTTTGCAACGTGTGTTCAAGAACTGTTCAGGTGCTTGCATACATTTGTCCATGCGGTTTATCTTCCCTCAGAGTTTTCTCGGTGTAAACAAACACAGGACTAAACGTTGTGCTGCATTTTTATGCATAATTTTTGTAATTTTGGTGACACCTTTTTGTTCCATATTCAGAGATGCTTGTCTTGTGCTTTCCCTTTGCTCTTTTTTTTTTCTCCTCCCTTTTCTCTAAAGAATTCTATTTATGTCCAGAGCTGAGGTGCTGATAGAAGTGTTTGCTTGCTCACTGTGAGGGGGCAAATGTAAAACACACAACACAATAGAAGTCAGGATACACGCACCCTGATGCTTTCTAGCCCAGCACGTCTTCTCTACGGAGCCCTCTGGCACATCGCTGTCCTCTTTGAAGCTTCTCCACTATTGATCGCGAACAGCAAAACCTAATGCATGCAGATGTGGCTCCAGTCAGCAGATAGGCCCGTAGCTGCCACAAAGCCTTTCCCCCTTCAGAAACAACGGGCATTCTGTTTTGCATGTGGATTTTGTTGGCTTTGTTAAAGCTGCATAAATACCGTACTGTGAAGTCCCACTCAGCAGCATTGTTTTGTGGTTGTGCATTGATGGGGGAAAAAAACAATGACCTCGGCCGATGTCTGCAAGGACACAACAGAATTTTGTTCATTAAAGAGCGACTGCTTCACCCGAAAACATGCTCCTACATCACTCATTAGACATGCGGCGCGTTTTGAAGCTCGTGATTCATGAGTCTGTTTGTGCTAATGTTGATGAGGGAATGTAATGTGAATATGATTATCACCTGACCCAGAAAACATTTCGATTAGGGTTCAGCTAGTTTCAAATTTGAACACGGATGCTGATGTTTGATAGATTTTAAAAATGAAGTTTCTCATGGGGAGAAATTATCAGCCTGTGGAAACAATTGTTTAATGCCTCCTGGGTGTCTTTGAGAAGTTTCAAAAATTTTAACCGCCAGATGATGTTTTTAGGGTTATTTTGGCTTTAGTTTGGAGACTGAAGGTGTGGCGTTTGAGTGAAGTGGGAAATCTGGCAACCCAATGGCTGAGTGGTTCAGGTGTATGCAGTACCACATTGGTGAAATAGCTTCCCAGCCACCTCGTCTTTTACTGCCTGTCTAGACTTTAACTAGCTTATAAAGGTACAAACTCCCAAAAATTAAACATATAACCGAAAATATAGGATTCAGTAATTTTAGCTCTTTTTTTAAACTAGCAATTTAATCCTCCTGTCACTTTTTTTTTACTTACTCTGGTTTATTTTTCAATGCAATATAAAGTTCTGCACCTCTATGGAAACAGCACAACCATGACTAGAAGTAGAGAACTCAGAAATGTTTAAGGTGCAGTATGGGACAGTGATCATCCCCAAAACACCAGAAAAGAACGAAAGAAAACAAAAGTTGTTTTTCTTTGTTCATTTATTGTACAAAAATTGCAAAAACCTGGAATTGACATGTACAACATTTTTTCAGGGAGTCCACAAGTTTTATCAGTAATGTGGGAAAATTGTGGCTCCACATAGTATAGATTTTTAATGATTTGCATTTTTATTTTCTTTCCATACTTGGTTCTTGCCTCACTGCTCTGTGTGTAAACGGTTTGGCCAAAAGGTCCCTGAATATTTGTCACGTGACTTTCATGCAACAACAAGGCCAATTATTTGGTTTTTTTTGGTGTAAAGAGTTTGTTTTTGGCTTTTTTTTTCCTAAAATGAATGTAGAAAACAGGATTTTGACTAAATATTACATTTTTAAGCTCTGATTTGGTTACGTTCTCCAACTGAATGAATCAATCCCAGGTTAGAAGTTCAAAAAGCACGGGGAAGATGACAGTCTGATGACTCATTTTGTTCTTTTACAGTCTTCACATCTGAAAAATGGTGCAATTTTGAGGATTTTTAAAAGACAACATGCCTTTCAAAACCCACCAGCGGATTTCTGCAGTTCACAGGATTAAAGCCTAGCGAGTCTCCCAACTTATTAGAAGTGCCTGTTTAATCTTTCTGAAGCTCATATTTCCTACATACAATTTTTTCAGGTTCGAACATCCTTTGAAACAACCTGTGCATCTCTAGCCACGTGTTAGGGAATGCCAAGAATCCAGTGATATGTTTTTGTTAATTTCCTCGCCTTTTCCAACAAGTACCCAGTTGAAGCAGATGTTGCAGCCTGCTTTGGAGAGTAAACCTACTTATCTTCAGCCCTCTGTGCTATAAGAATACAGATCTCAGGACACTGAACCTCTCAAATGAAACCTTGAATTAATTGAACTCCTTGAGGGTTAGCCGCTCTGTATAACGGCGCCACCCGCACCATCTGTTCAATGGCAGAGGAAGGTCCGGGAAACGTTAGGTATTGAGGTGATGAATTCATTTGCATAGAAAAAGAATGAAAAATTGAATATGTAATGAAGGAATGAGCACATATTAAAAAAAAAAAAAAAGAACACAAGTCACATTGTGGGGTTACAAGCTGTGAAACCTCCATCATACTGGCAGCGGAGAACATACTTGGCTCTCATCCAAGTCTTAATGAAAGGGTTAATGTTGGGGTTATATGCTGCTTTGCCGGCATGAATTGTGGGTTTTGGCACTAAACGATCAAATCAAAGTAAAATATCTTCACAATTAAACCAAACACGAGGCCGGTAGGCATAGTTACTACATGAATACGAGGGACAACAGATACAAGCAAGTCACGTGGCTGCATCCAGGCAACGGAAACCTCATGTTCTCGCAGGGCTCATTTAAAATAACAGAGCAAGTGCACGCAGCGAGCTGAAAGTTAAATGAAGAGGAGGAACCGGTGGATCGTTTTAGTCCTCTTCATAACACTTTCGTTTGAGTGGTAGTTAGTTGCCTGGATAAATCGTCTGGTGGGCGCTGAGTGGCGTTTGAGCTGGGTGGAGAGGTTGCCAACATTTTTTCGACTGATATCATTACTTAAGAAATCAACATGTATAAATACGGGCACAATGAGGCAAGTGCTGCTCTAAAGGAGATTGAGACTCTTGCAGAAAGACATTAATAAAGGATCATCTGCAGCTACCTGAATAGTCTTAATTGACTCTGCCAAACCAAACAGTGAAAAGGGGGGAAATTAAGTAGATTTTTATTACTTTCCATCAGGTGCTTGAAAAAGAAAAAAAAAAAAAGCTTCTGTTTGTTTGCTTGTGTTAGACGAAGCAGATGGTGTGAAGTTCTGTTGTGCATTTATAATAGTCACAGCTGAGTTGCAGAACACAGAGCCAACATTTTTAAGACTAGTCCCTAAAATGTTGTCCTTTTATCAAGGGCAGCCTTCCTCCCTCGCAATCCCTCGCCCGAGTCGATGTCACTTAAAGGATCATACATGTTTCCCACGCTTCAGAGACTTTCCTTCAGATGCAGTTTTGCAGCAGAAGTGAGACAACTGCGTGTATAAGGTGATGGCGTCATTGTGAAGAGTGTAATTCTCTTGTCAATTTGTATAGCATGGGATCACTGCCACATCCTCTAAGAGCTTTCCGGTGCCCTCGCTAAGTGAAAATGACAACCCCTGACCTCAGCCCGACTCGGAGCAGGGAACAACTCCCACGTGAACCTCATTAAGACTAGATGGAAGAAATGTGCAGCAGGGAGGCTGAGGGAGGAATCCACTGTGCCATTAGTCCCTGTGCAAACACAGGCTAATGAGCAAAATCATCATGAGAACTCTCATTGCATTAAGTTCTGGGGAGTAGCAGTATGGTTAAACTATTACACTATTGCTCTTTTTTTTTTTTTTTCTGATGAGTCTCTGGGATGTTTCTGAAGGATAAGCGAGGGTCCCTGCAGCCTGCTTTGGGTGGACGCTTTTTGAAAGTAACCACGGTTAGTGTGAAAGTGCAGCTGTGTTGTAGTTCAGCTGTGCAGTGGATCAGTCCGTGAGGTCATTATGCTAAGTGTGCTAAAACGCATGGAATTATTAATGAGCATGACGGCATCACTAGACTGGTGCACAGTTGGAGCAAATGAAAGTAATCTATCGATTGAATCATCAACTGAGGTATCTTTAATAAGTTTAAGCAGTTCAGCTATGATTATAGTTCATTAGGGGTCAACCATTGTGACTGAATATTCAATTTAACATATAGAAAAATAAAAGGTGCTCAGTGGTTGTTTGCAGTGATGCCCTAAAATGATAAGTTGTTGTTCCACAAAGACTTTTTAGCAAAAGGTTCCTAGAGAAGTGGTTATTAATGATACGTTAGCAAAAATGGCTTCTTTAAGCAACACACTTTCAAGACAGTTCTTTGTGGACCCACCAGATTCCATCCATCCATCCATCTTCTCCCGCTTATCCGGACTTGGGTCGCGGAGGCAGCAGCCTTAGCAAAGCCACCAGATTCTTCTTTTATTATTAGAATTTGATCATTTTTTATGGTCGTTTTAGGCAAAAATGTATCAATCTGCAGCATTTCTGGGTCTCTTCCATTATTATTATTATTACACGTTCTGAATTGCTAGTGAGACAGAAGAACATATTACAAGCCGCCAATTTGGGATTTGGGAAATTGTGAAGGACATTTTTCACTAGATAAATAATTGATCGATTAATTTAGAAAGAAATTTGTTAGTTGATGTTTTAATGTTGTGCTATTACTTGACACCGGACCAAATGACTCCAGTGAAAATTAAGAACCTTTTGTATTTTCAGTAAGTCTGTAAAGAACTATCCCCTCAATAGAGATGTTCTTTATTTGGTCATGATGCTTTGAAGAATAAGAAAGTCTTTTAAAGAACCTCTTTAAAAAAACATTATTTTTTTTGTGCTCAACCTCAGATTTAGAGGTATATATAGTAAAATTACTCAACACAAATGACCTAATATCTTTCTGAGCGTAGAGTTAGTGAATTTCTTATTAGGTAATCACATATTCACATTTCAGTAGGTTTTTTCACCCTTTAAAACTTCCTAATTCTGAATAAGTAAAGTAACTACTGAATGACTATTCTTAGATGGCCACAGTTCAGTATTTTCAGAGGACATTTTTAAAATAACCACAATGAAGAACACAAACTGAGCAAAGGAGTTTGTCATTACTGAAACACTGCATTAAAAAACGACGACAACAACAAAAAAAGTAAGTGTCATTGTTCTGAACCTCACACTGAACATACTGAGTTTGATCTGTTGGATCATTACGCAGTGACTCGGGCATTTCTGAGAGCCATCAGAATCAGCCGCAGAAAACGTGATCCATCACTGATCATTTATTTGTTTTCTCTGCGTATGCCAGCTATCATATATGCCTCATTACACTCTGTTAAAACACTGAAATGGTTTCTCAGCATGTGGCACCGAGAACTGCGGAGCGGCACGACAAAAAAAAAATAAACAGCAGCCTGGAGTTTTAATTACTGATATGTCAGTGTCCATCAGTAAGCAGCACGAGCAGAGAACACAACCGCCACATATGTGTTTCCGTGGCAGACTGTAGGTAGACCTCGTATTTAAAATGCCCCTGTGTGTTTAAAGCTGCATTTTGACTGGAGTGTTTGACTCGTGCTGTACATGTATATAGATATATCTATATAGTATATAGTATATATATAGTATATATATATCAAAAAATGTGCATGTCTTATCTACATGTATGTAGATAAGACATGCACATTTTTTGCATACATCTCAAGTCCACACTGACTCTCCATTACAGAAAAACTAATTAATAGATGTTCGAATAGATCTCGATGGCTTTCTAAACTCCAGTGTAGGTCAGCAGTGGATTTAGCTGTAAAAATACAATACATTTTTGAAAAAAAAGTATGATTTGAATAGTATTACCTTGTGAGTGGCTGCATGATAAGCTGATATGGATGAACTATACTGGCAGACATTCAGTGTTGAAATGGTCCTGCTTATTGCATGACTTTAGTTGCTGATTCATAGCTATTAAAATAGTTATCAGGGCCTTCTGTTAAACATACTTGATCGTGATGAATCCTCCTTCTTCTATTACCCCTCAAATATAGTGATTACTACACCTAAATAGCACTTCTCTATCTTCACGATGCTCAAAACATCTTCCATTATTTTGTATACATTCATACAGTGACACTATTTTTTCCACCAATTAATCTATCAACTGTTTTATTATTTAATCAATGATCTAGATGAGGAACTTAAAAGTTCCTTTAATTTTTACAATCTGTGTGTAATTTATTAATGCAGCACATGGCAAAATATAAATAAAAATGAGGGCCTATTACTTGTAGTGCAGCTCCAACAGACTCCAAAGTGTTTATCAAACTGATTAAAAGACTAAAAGTTCAGTCTGTATATTAAGCAAAGTGCAACATGGACACAGTGGATATTTCACAATAGAGGAGCAGCTAAAGTAGCTCCTTTTCTCCTTATTGTGCAATTGCTCTTTGACTTTGGTAGCAGAAGGAAATATAACTCAATTAATAGTGCATTTAAACTGTGTGCATGGTAAGTTTCCAACGCCACAGTTGTGCAATCAGGATTTTTGCTTTGCAGAGCAGCAGCTTCGTTAACATGTAGTCTTAATGATCAGTCACTGTTTCTTACTGGTTCCATTGTCTGACAGTTGAAACAGAGAATCTGTGAATACAAGCAGCTTTATTGGGGATTCAGGTGTATTTAAATGTAGTGTATGTGAGCACAGAGAGCAGGAGAGAAGCAAGTAGATGTAAAAGTGCCTTTGTGCTTAATAGCAGCCGTGTGTTTTCTTGGTACATTATGCTGCGCTGCTATAATCGTCCATCCACCTTTTTGTTTCATGATAAGTTGAAATCCTCCCATACTTTATCAGCCTTGGGTCTTCAGAAACCTTCACATTCAACCTAGTTTGACTCTGCTTCTGCCAGTTCTGTAATTAGTGGACAATCTGCCGTAAGACCTGAGCCACACCTGCCAGCGTGATCTTGTGTATTTTAATCCTCACATTCTCAGAAGACATCATGATCAGCTTTGATCCACATGTCCTGTGTAAATACATGACCTTCTGGCAACACATGCAACAACTACATTAAAAGTTGCATTTGTGCTGTGTTTTTTGTTTCACACTCCGTCAAAATATTTAAACTTATTCATAGATTTCTTGTTTTTGCGAAAAGTAGAAAGACTATTCCAGTAAATAGCATCCATGCCGGAGAGAGTACTTTTCACTGCATGACCTGACACCAGAGATATTACCATTTGTCTCACTGGCCTGACTCATGTTTTCTGATTATATGACTACCTGACTAGTGTAAAAAATTCTTTGAAATGGCTAGGAAGGAAAAAAAGGGATCCTCTGTGCCACTTTTGGACTTTGTAAAACCTTATATTTCATCTTTGGTTCGCCGTTGTGCCTCATGGTCTGAAATGACCAAACTGGTATGTTTAAACCAACATCAAGGGTAAAAATCAATTACTGCTCTTTGAAGTTGAAAAAACTCACAGTACTCACATTAGTATACAATTTGTAGTTAAAATTAGACAAATCCATGTTAAAAATGGACAATTGCTAAACGTATCACATGGTTATCAGCACATGAACCTTGTTGAGTCAGGTAGGAGGCGGATTTGCTGTTCGTGTCAATCCAGCTTGACCATACTGTGCTGCTTAAATGAGAAGTTCAATGTATTTGATTTAGCCTGTAGTTTCCTGAATAACAGCCTGAAGGCACCTGCTCACTTCAGGGGACTACGAACTGCAGTCGATGATACCTGAACTTAGCACCGGACCTGCTTTTCTCACACATCACCGAGGGCTATCTGTGCAAATAATGCTCTTTGGCACTTTCCACCTATTGTCTTTTTTGCTTCTACACTTAATTTTCTAAAACCACTCGCGCAAAGGTGAAGAGCCTCTTGATATATAGAGTCAGCTGAGTCAGTGCCAAGGTTTTCCATGTGGTCCCTTTTGTTCTGGATTTATTAGCAGCAGGTGTAATAAACTATCGCAAAAACTGGAGATTTGGTGACCCTGAAGTGGTGCTTATGCAGCTCACTTGGCTGTTTTCATGCCAATTCCCAAGATGCTACACACCACCCCGCAGAATGCTTAATTTGCTTCCCTTGTGAGCACTACTGAAGCCGCTGGCTCCCACTCCACCCCCTACTACTTTTGATCTTGCCACTGTCAGCTCTTGAAGTGTGAGACTTTTGAGTACTTTCTACATAAGATTAGAATTTGATGAATTTAGCAGCTAAATTTGTTATCAGTCATATGACAGGCTGCCATAAATCTGTCCTTGACGTGGCTAATTGATGTGTTTATCATGTCCACTCCTTGTGAAAAAGGAGCTACTCTAGTGTAGTTGGGAGGAAATGGAGAAGGACACAGTCAGTGAGTATCTTCTCTCCAGACAGCATGCATAATTGCAGGTTGCTATGCAACTGAATATATCCTCTGCTATGAATTATCTCTCTGTCAGTAGAAAGTTAAGATAAGAAAAGATCTCCTTTGCATATGAATAAAGCAAAGTTGCATTTGCCGATAGCTGTAGCTGTAGTACCAGCCGTGTACAGATATCCATATAGGAACATGACTTGCATGAGTTCACATACGCACACAAGGTCCAAAATGAGGAAATAATTTAGCTTTCATTAGTGTGAAAGACATTTCTAATTTGTGTTCTTATCAACACTTTGATAATATCCATGTTTAGCTTGAAAGCCCATTTATAGAATAGTTACATTTCCAGCTTAATTCTAATAGCAAATCACAATAGCTTCAGGGGGGAAAAAACAAAAAACACAAGACCTATTTAATATGTGGAACATATAAATGTCCAGCACAAAGATGCTGTGCAGTCCCTTGGCTCTTAGTATATAGTGAAGCTCCTGCTGTTGTAATGAGACGTATGCACCACTAACCGTTGGGTCAAGGACAGCACATTCACCCTCATCGAACAGGTTCAGTCTTAGTCACATAACTGCTAATAAGCTGAAATCAAATGACCACACAGAGGTGATGTGTAAAACAGGGAGAATCTCTTTTTACCTTCTCAATTAGTGCTTTATAGTTAATGTTAAACTACCTGATCTGACTCACATTTTCCATAAATGAACAATATCAAGTGAAGCGAAATCAGTGGGTTGCCCAGCTATTTTTGGTTGTAACTCAGGTTTACCTGAAGTTGATGAGGTAGCTCCACATGTAACCTGTGCTGCACGGTTGACCTGCTACTGTGCTGGATAACTTAAGGTCAGATCCGAACCTGTCGGTAGTCGTCCTACTGAGCAGTCATCATTCCCCATAATCCCAACAGGGCCACACGCATTTACAATAGAGTGAAAAATAATAAAGAGCTTGTCTTTTTGGTATAATCTGTAGTTGGTCTCACTACTTTGCTGTTTCAGATCTTCACTTTAAGTAATGGAGAGTAGCTGTAGTACCTGGTTGCTCCACCTGGGGGATCTTCTTGCTGTTTGGTACGATGATAACCAGAGGAGGAAGTTTCAGTGTTGGAAAACAAAGAGCACTGTGGGGGTTTAGCCAGTAAACAATCACCATGACAAAGTCTTCTGCGATGCTTAATGACCTCCGACCAGAGCACATTTTTTTGGAATAAAGCTGGGATCAACTAGGGTAGTTTCCACATTTCACTGACATGCAATACATCATGTGTCTGTGGTTTGGAATAATACTATCAACATGGGGCCAATGTCCAGTCAACTCAACTTAGAAACTAAGGTCATTAATTTTTGATTGAAAATCCTGCATTTTTTTTGGTGAAATGCTTTAGACACCTGTATGACAGCAGATGTAAAACAAGGATTGTGCTTAGGTCCTTGCTAACACTGATCAGTTGATGGCAATGTTGATGGCAAATGATGTAATTTCAATTGCATAAAGAGCCTTTAATCTTGACAGGATTCCCGACAGGGTCCATGTTTTAACACTTTTATTTAATTGTTGCAGCACAGCATAAAATAATGTGACTTTCTGATGGCAATTGGAAATAAAAACTGTACCCTCTCACGCCCTTCATGAGGGAAGTAAATCACACAAAGTTCATTTTTAACATTTTTAATTGTAAGCGCAGCATTTTGGGCAGATGTACCTCCTCAGTCATTTAATAGTTGTTCATCATTATTCAGAAAAACACAAATAATTCACTTACACAATACTGATGCCTTACATTATGTAATAATTGTTACACCTACTTATTACCTTGTTTTACTTTAATATTTGGAAATTATTTCTAGAGTTTCTTATTTTCTGTTCTAGTTGTGTAATTAAATTGCATATACGTCACCCGCTATTTCAAACTGGAATCCTCCTTTCGTCCCATTTCATGCTTCTTATTATTGAAACTTAAATGCTTGTTTCTGGTTAGGAAAAGAAAACTGAAGTTAACTGAGCTTGTTGGTGACCAGCGTTGTGATTTGAGTCATCCAGGACGGCTCATGTTATGTGCTGTGAAGCCTGATAACCCCTCGAGAACCACACTAGGTTGAACTCTATTTGCGATACAGGCCCCAGAAAATGCTCGGGAACTGTTTTTTTGTATTCTGGAAGACAAACGACCCGTTCCGTCTTCTGGGTGTGAAGACTTGTTGCAACTTTTAAGTGACTCTACCGCTCATAGCTGGAAAGCTGCGCTCACCGCCGTAAACATGAGCATCACTCAGTATGAGGTGAGGAAGAGCTGTCTGACTGACTGACCTGAATTTGGCTCCTGATGAATACATCTGGTGCTGTGGGAAACACATTCAGGTCATCTCTTCTGTATGCACATAAAAAGTAGTCCCATTTGACTCCTCAGCCGTCAGAAAACTTTGGGGACGGGCTGTCGTTGCTGTTCTTGGCAATGCCGACTGCATGATACAGCGAGATGTCTTCCCTCATTACAGTATTCACTCATCCAATGATTGAGTGCATTTTTTTGTCGCCGTGACAGAATAAAGTGACAGAAAACATGCAGAGAACGACGGCGCGAAACGAGATGTGACAAAAGTCCATGGCCAGATTTAAACCAAGGATGAGTCTGTAGTTGTGTGGCACAGACGGGTGATAAATTAAGGGAAAAAAGTGCTTTCGTATGAGTTTGGTCACCACGTGCCACCGCAACAACTTCCTTCGCAGAAGCCTCTAGAGCTCTACGGGAGGACTTAAACACCATTCTTCCAAAAGAAATTCCCTCATTTGGTGTTACATGCTGGCGAAATAGGGGTTCAGTCGGGTTGCGATCTGATGACTGTGAAGGCCACAGCATATGATTCGCATCGATTCATTCTCATCAAACCATTCAGTGACCCCCTCGCGCCTTGCGGAAGGGGGCATTGTCATCCTTGAAAAGACCACTCTCATCAGGGTACAAGTGTTTCATTATAGAATAAAAATGTTCACTCAGAACAACTTGGTATTGATCCCCCCTAAAGGGACTCAAACCTGCAAAATGCTCCCCACAGTTAACAGAGCTCCCGGATCTCCTCATCATAGGGGTCGGAGGTTTCAGGTTTCCTTCGTTGATGGCCTCTGTGTCATGTGTGGTTTATGTGCTCGGCCACCAGAGGATGCCCTGGTGGTCGTACTTTAGTGTGAAAGACTCCTTAACTGTCGATCACACAGCTTCATAGGTGGCTAAAACTCTCTGGTTCCCAATCAGGGTACATTTAGTGAAGGAGTCTCTTAAGTTTGCAGTAATATAAACAGTATTTAAAGTAATATGGCACATCAGGAGACTGATTAAGCATATCTGTTAGATTAGGTTAAAGTACATTTGGGGTTTGGCTTGTATTGAGATATTCAGCGGGTATATTTTAAAAAAACAATCGTCGTTCACTTCACATCAGATTTTAAAAAACCACCAATAAGCCAACTTTCATTTTGATGGGGCCACTTTCAGAACATCTTACTCCCTAATTTTAAACAGTGCTGTTTTCTTTGAAACAAGCGTGTTATTTTGAAGTGACATATCCTCCTGCACGCTATCAAGCAGCAGTATACTAATGAATAGATGAATGGACACTCCACACACTCTGACATAATGAGATCTGAGGAGATGTTGACAACTTATCATCACAGAATATGATTAGCCCATTGACTCATCCTAAAAAAAAAGAACAACAATGCACTTAGGAAGCACTCTCATTAATTTTTTTCCTTGTATTAGCCTTTGTTAATTATTTAGGGATACATTTAGGGTGAGATCTGGAGACTTGCAGTATGTTTTGATGCATATTCCCCTATTTGATGAACATTTATTGAAGAAATTAACAAAAACTTGACATTTCCTTGTCAAAAATCACGATATATGAAAGATGGATACACAGTGTGAAATTCTAAATATATGCCTGAAGTCAACAGCTCACCAAACTACAATGAGGACTGCAGTTGTTGAATCTGATATCTTAATGATACCTGGCTTGCGTAAGCCGTGTTGGAGTTACTGGCTCTGAGGCCAGCAGCTCATCTCCTGTTTCTGCGTTGAGAGGCGGCTAAGGTTTACCAGTCCTTCCCCCAAGGCAGGATGCCAGTCTATTACCGAAGCTTATTCTCATCCATCTTTCTGTCATTGAGTGTCAGCCAGATAAGTTTCAGGTCCTGATTTTTATATCTGTTCTGTAAATCATTCAGGCCTCCTCTTCCAAATGTTCTCAGCGAGATATCTCTCCCTTTGAAGAATTTCTTTTAAAGCAGACAGCCCAGAAATGTATCCATTACGGTGCAGAAAGTAAACACAATTAATATGTTTGTCGATGCAGTTGTTTGGGCTTGTTTGTGCATGTGCAGGTTGTTAAGCTTGAGGGATCGTGCGGTAAATATCATCCTGCAGACTTTGATGAAAAGACAGGAAACTGAAACCTGCTGGCAGACTTTATCAGAGCCCACAGCAGGCATCAGATTTTACCTGGAGACTGATGTTATGGTAATGGATACGGGGGTCCAGCCACCAGCCAGGCATTCACACTATCGATTTTGCAGAGATATTTTCCAGAGTAATCAAAGAGCTGTGAAATCCTTACTCTGCAAGTGCTTGGAGCTTCAGAGACCACTAACAGGATTGCTTTCTCTGGTGAAGTTGAGAGTTCAGTAAACTGATACGTCTTTCACGCTAATGTACACATAGTGCTGTTGGTGTAAGTGGGGGCGACCTGCAGTCTACCAGCTTGGCAATTGGGGTCGCAATCTGGGTCAGTGGAGCAACTGGACACGTCTGGCTTCACTGCAAAGGAGGGGAAGCTGTTGTGACCCTAACTGCTACCTTTACCTGGCAGCACACCTGCCGTCGCAGTTTCTGTGCTTCAGATGTGGTAAACTAGCTGCTAAATGTGTTTGTAGTTCAAAATAGAACTTGCATTTTTATGTGGCACATTAGCATTTTTGGAAATTTATTGTTTGTCTTATTGTCATGTATTGTTATTCTAATAACATCAATATTGCAGCTTATTTAAATAATCTAATTCATTACATTTTTTTTTTTTTTTTTGCTGCTCTCACATTTTTGCTCACTGTAGCCTCATTTGTCAGTGCAATATAAAATCCTGCACCTCTATGGAAACAGCACAACTATGGCTAGAAACAAAGAGATCCATCAACATGTTCAACATTTTGTCTACATGTGCTATCAGTTCTGGGGGAGAAATGGTAACTCCACATGCGATGGATATTTTACTACTTCCATTTGTTTCCATACTTATTTTCTGTCCGCTTTGTTTACACAGCCTGCAGCTCAGCTCAGTTCAGCCAAAAGTCACACATTTTTTTAATGTGACTGTTGAAGCTCAGTCACTAATAGCTTTGCAGTTACACTGTTGGCCGTGGATTTAAAAAATAAAGAAATAAACTACTGTCTGGCTTGTGCGAAAGCTTTATTTTCGTGAATTTTAAAAATGACATTAAATAAAAAGTTAGATTTCTATTATTTACTCACAGATTGGTGCGTCACAGATGAGTAGTTCAAGGACTGTTAGAGAGATGAAAATCCAATGATTATTTCTGTTTTTACGGTTTCTTTTTATGACAAATGTTATTTTGGCAGTTTTTTTAATGCCTTTCAAACCCGCTGGCATGTTTTGGGGACCAGAGGGTTAATTATTACCATATTGCATAAAACAAAAGAGCATGTTATGGAGCACCAACTAAACTAGTTGAGTTTATTAAGTAACAGTGATTTTGTTCTTCTCAAAATCTTGTGCATTTTAATTGATTTTGTAAGAGCTCGCATTTAAGGAATATGATGTTGATCTTTCATGTGCAGCTTGGCAGCTTTCTCCTGCTTACGTTTTGCCACATGGTATAACAGCATGCAGCATACAAACAACTGTAAACGAAGACCTTCAACTAGTCTAATGTAGCATTTATGGCAGAGGGAAAATGTGCCTCCATTACCTATATTTTATAATGAGTTTCCTGACGGATCTAATACCATATGGTTCATCTTATAATTGATTCAATTACTATTTGAGAGTAATTCAATTAATTTTACTGCAAGTAATCTCTGTTTGGAAAATGTGCTCATTTAGCATCACTTGAGGGTGTGACAAAGACTCCACTGTGGAGCGTTATTGGAAGCCTAGGCGTGTTCTGGAGTTTAGCCCACGTTAGGAGCTAAACATTAAGACTCTGCTGCATCCCTTTCAAGCCTTTTTTGTAAAACGTTTTGTTTGCAAGTCCTTCACCTTGGAGTGCAACACCAAGCCGCAGTGTACTTTGGGTACCGTTGTGTACTTCTTCTGTGTGTACAGCGGATAAATAAATAAAGAATAAACAGCTGAGTAATGACTTGCTTCACTGCTAATACAATGCAACACTGGGATTTTAGTTCCAATTTGTTTTGAACGTTCCATTTCCTGCAGACAGTAGTGCTCGCTGTAGATTGTGTTTGTAAAAAAAAAAAAGAAAACAGCGAGAGTCGCCTGTTGATCAATTAACGTGAAGCCAAAAAGACTCTCTTTCTCCATTCTGCTGATTCACAGCGGTGCACAAGCACCCGAGGCTCTCCTGCCATCCTGTCCTGCCGTGCTTTTCTGTTGGTAGTTCATTCTGCACAGTGCTGGTTAAGGTCCATTGACCGTGTTATTAGCTGCAGAGAGAATGCTGAATACCAGGAGCCTTTGCATTGATTATCAATAATTACGTGATTCTTAAAATGTTTTTAATTTCTGTACAAATGAGGCTCCTATATTGGTCTGTGTTCAAAACAATGTTTCACTTTGCTTCAGCAGTTTTTATTTGCGCTGCCCTGGAGGCAGTCTTGAATACCGCTTGCTAATTTTCATTTCGAAGACCTGGTCTGGAAGTTGCGCCTCACATACTTCTGTTTATTCAGTCACGGGGCTCCACTATTGAAGGGTGGCTGCACCGCAAAATGGTGCAGAAATGGTATTTTAATGGTGTCAGAAAAGAAATTCTGAACAAAATCTGTTGAAATACTTTTTCAAATTATACTTGCAGAATGATTTTTTGCCCCCTCAGTCCGGCCACAAACGTATTCTTACATTTTAAGCATTTTATTTCCATTTGGATCCCCAGAAACAACGCTTTTATTATATCTGGTAGCATCCTTAATGGTTTGAGCACTCAAGGCTGCATATCGAACGCAGTCATTCATCAGGCCTCCTGACGGCAAGGGGTCAGCGATAAAGAGGACATGTGATGGTTGTAATATATGTAGTATATTGAAAAACGAATGCATTAACGGGTGCTGTTATTAACACAAGGTATTTTAAAGGGAATTTAAGCTATTTTTTATCATTAGTAATTACTGTTCTCTGCTCTCACGTGGAAGGGCTCTCTATGTCATGCTCTCACTAGCAATAAAAGCACTTATTATATTGGCAAACAAATGGAAACAGGAATTATTGAGGTTACAGTTATAAGAGCAGATTATATACCATGAGAACAGTAATACTCAATAATACTCAGCTAAATGGGCAGAAAGCGGCAAGTTTGATTGTGTTTTTATTCACCGATTTGTTACTGTTTAATTGTTTAGCTCGTAATAGCTTCTACATCTTATTTTTCATTAACCCTCTGAACTCCAAGCAGTCTTGCTTTTCTTTTTTGTGCACCTCATTCATTACCCTCTGTACACTTTTTGTTTATTTTTTTTGCTGCTGACACATTTTTACTCACTGTGGGCTCATTTGTCACTGCAATATAAAGTCCTGCACCTCTGCACCTGGCACATCCATGACTATTAGGAGAGAGGACTAAAAAAAGTATTTTGTTCAGTGTGACAAACCATAAAAAAAACTGATAAAAATGTACATTTTTTAACATTTATTTTTTGACAATTTAGCAAAAATTGGAATCAACATGTACACATTTCCAAGTGCTACAACATTTTACCAATACTTGGGACAAAAATGTAATTTTAGGTAATTTATTGCGTACATTTTTAATTTGTTCAAAATGTTCATCCCAGACCAGCCAAATATTTGATGAACTTTTGCCACATGGTTGTTGCTCACAGCTAAGTCTCTGATGGCTGCCTGGTTGCGCCGATAAACATAGAATATTTAGTTTTTTACAGAATCTGGTTAAAGTAAACAATTAGATTTAGCCATTTTTTAAAAAAACAAAACATGTAGAATAAAGTGATTTTGATGAAATATCACGATTTCAGTTTAGATGTGAATACGTTTCTCCGTCAAACGGTGCATCACACACGATTAGTTCAAGGACTGTCAGAAAGGTTAAAGTATGATGCTTCTTTACCTCATAAATGGAATAATTATAGCAATGTAGAGCAAAAGCAAGCCTTTCAAAGCTGGAATCGACCCAGCCGGACTGAATGCAACAGCTTGTTATAAAAGCCATTTTTCTGTCCTTGACACTTCAGCTTCCACAGTGCAAGTTCTGCATCTGATCCACTCTGACATCAGAGGACCTCGCCCAGCCCAAGAGCAGTTTGCTACATCTACTACACACTCGATCTCTATTCATAAAGGCCACTGTATCCTGATTAACCGGGTTTTTCATGTGTGCAACATGCCGAGGTCAGAATCTCCTCGGTTACAACAAGGCCACTCCGTGCAGCTGGGGTCTTATTCATACCACCATGCTTTTCTTTTCCAACCTGCTTGTGAAGGCAAATCAGATGTGTAGCCGTCACAAGTCAGCGTATTCTGCAGTGTCTAGGTCAACGCTGAAAGAAGCGTGGATCCTCTGAAGTGAAACGCTGCCAGTGGAGCTCTCTGCGTTCACAGGCAAAGTCTGAGTGAAGTGGCTCTGGGCTTCACATCCGAATTCTCGTGTAATTGTACACCAATCGTTTCATGAGGATTGCTGGAGTTATGAAGATGTGCACTGAATGATGGAGGCTAATGGCACTGGGAGGTATGTGCTCAGGCCCCTTATTTTTATTTTATGGCCTGAGACGGGGCAGCAGGGTTAACCTCATCACGCAGCCGAGCCATTATTGCTTCTCATCTTCTCTGCCATTGATTGCTCCCAGCATTTAGGAATGGAATCCTCCATATTATCGGCCCTAAATACCTGTATCAATCATGTATGAACTGATGGATTTTCAGCAATTACACACGAATGCGTTTCTTTGTCGCGCAGTTGCAGCGCGGTGCCGGCAATTTCTAAACGCATTTAACGGCCATAAATATTTCAAAGCCTCCATCTGAAACAAGTAAAAGTTTAGATTATTACAACAATATATTCACAAATGCTCCTCCATCTAGTTAACTGTTTATTTGATGCGCAGCAGAACCGCAAGCTTGTTGCTCACTGAGAACATCACATATGTAGAACCAGCCTCGCTGAAGGGCGCTTAAATAGTACGAAGGGAGGAAACGATGTGTCTCATGTCTTTCAGCCATAGGTTCAAACATATTATCTCTTTGATCTTTTTTGTGTGTGTGTGTGTGTTTGCAGAGCTACTTTGTCATTTGATGTTGTCTCAGTTGCGATGGCAGATGAAAATGCATGCAAAAGAAAATAAAAAAAACACATTTTCGCTTCCTCTGTATGATCATCACATGTAGTCGTCCTCTAAACTACCTCGCCCTCCGTCCTAGCACAAAGGTATGAGAAATAATCCAATCTACAGCTCTCTGCATGGATGCACACCTTTCAGAAATGCTGAATTCAAGATTCAGGTGGAAAGAAATACTTTGAAAAAAGGCAATGACATGTCAAAGGTGGGAACATCACAGGTACATTTGCTGTGCATTCAGACTAGTTGAGCTACAAATCCATTTTGTACCTTTAGGCAAAAAAAAAAAGCAAAAGACAGAAGCGAAAACTAATAATCATTCTGCAAAAATGTTTTGTGCCTGAAATTCTGAATGGAGTTGTTGCAGGTTCACACTGAATACACCGAAACCAGAGAGCCCTGCAGTTTTAAACCCAAACAGATCAATGCATTAATTATTTTCTTTTCATTCACAACAATTACAAACCTTCTTTGTTAGCTTTTGAGGTCAAAAATTGCACAGCACCCCCTGCTACAAACATAGATGTTTCACTTTTTAAGGCTTTTAGCACATTTCCGATAAAGTGCAAGTGCTAATTTGGGTGATCCTCTTAGATAATGATGTTAAAATGTTACATTTAAACCCACTGTTATTAAAACCACTTCTCATTTTGGTAAGAAATTCCAGCACACTGAACAGACGTAGTGAAATAAATGGTTCTTTGGTGTAGGGGAGGCGAGAAAAAAGGCAAATTAATCTTTCTCTAAAACCTGGAGAGTTTGAGCATGTGCGCCGGTGGTGAACATTAAGCAACCTTGTTGAGTTGAGTTATCGTGCTGAAAACTGTCGTCCCAAAGTTCAGCTTTATGAACTACAGCTGAGTCTATACGCTCTCATTAAATATGGTGAAATGTGCAACATTTCAGCTTAAGGCGAAGCCGCTCTCCTCCGTGTTCAGGCCTCCTGTTTTAATTGAGCCTAATATAAACCATGTATTCCTCATATTAAAAAATTCTGCAGTGTCACCACATTAGCTGTGTAATCAGATTTGTAATTCAGGCCAATTTTTTCTAACAATGTGCCATATAATTAAGTTGGAAAGCACTTGTTTCCATGGGCCCATATAGAAGTAGAAGCGTATACCCATAAGGACTGTGTTGGGATGTGTTTGTGCGTATTAAACCAATATGGGCACACAACAGCCTCCCTTTCATAAGCTGCTTACGGAACAACAATGGATTTTGTTTGCATTGCAGATAAGAGGGCCTCCAAGGACACAATTTAATGAACATGTAGGTCATTTTTGAAACGCTGTATACAGTAGCATTAACTGTTGAGTTTGTTACAGCTGAGTGCGATTTGTAGGTGAAGGGGCTCTGCGTGAGGGTTAAGTACTTTAATGACATAACGGGGAGCCAACGTGGGTAAACAATGAGGCAGTTTAAATACGTCTGCTTGCGTTTGTGCGAATGTTAATGAAGCATTAGGTCCTCATCAGATGGCAGAAGGTAATTAACTAACAGCACTGTACAGAAAATGCAACCGACTGAAGTTGAAGTTTTTTTCCCCCAAATTGCAATCAAGTAGAAGAGAGGTTGGACACTACCTTGGACCGCCATGGCACTTTGTTGTATTTGATTGTAGCTTGTGACTAGTAATGGCTTTGATTTCACATTATAACTTATAAAGGTTTGAAGACCAGTGCATCAGAATATGGAGACTGTCTTCTGGTCACTCAGGAGTTCAAATCATTGCCTCCTGGTCCAACACATCTGTTCAGCTGCCTCATTACTTATGAGTTATGACAAGAGACGGGCATCTCCAAGGCACCAGTCCCGTGCTCGTAAATGTGCCATAATTGCACTTGATTGCAGAACTTTTCGTTAGTGGGTGGCTGCGCGCATCCTCGGATCAATACTGTGGTAGACGGTAATGGTTTTGGCCGGAGGAGTTTCCTCGATGCGGCTCCTGGGCCACGACTCTCCTGGGAAGACAGTAAATGGAGACCTTCCAGACTTTCTTTGTTTCTCTTTCTGCCTCTCTGCCCTACCTTGTTTCCCCCCCACCTCCCCTCGCCTCCCTTCATAATGAAGGCAAAGCCAGTTGGGAAGCACTAAAGTCCATTCCCGCCCACTGCTCCATCCCTGCTCCCTAATGCACATCCCCAGACCAGACCACAATTAAAATTTCAGAACAAATTTCAACCCTCTTTCATTATTTAAAAGCACCAAAAGCCGCCGCCACTGCTGTTGCTGCTGTATCCAGGGACCAAGTGGAGACAATAGAGGGTGTGGCCTTATATTTTATATGTGTGACTGATTAGCCAAGCTTAAAGGAGAACCAATTAAGCTGTTTTTTAAAATTTTGTCTGAGAGCCTGAAATTGACAAGTCCCTCGCTGGTTTGCAGTGGCTTGTGATTGACACGGCTAATTAAATCACATGGTCACAACAGAGGAAGCTATCTTACCGGTGCAGAAATCATACAGTGATGTCTGCTTAAGGTGCCACATCACCACACGGCTTTTGCATTTGATTATTTTTTTTTTGGCTTCAAAGCAAAAAGAAATATGCTCGATTTTAGCCTTAACTTTAAAAGGTTATAGAGGAACTGAGGAGCTTCTCCACCCAAAAATAATCACACAGGCCATAATTTGTTTTGAAGGCCATACATTTCAGGAGTCGGCGAAGCTATCAGTCAACAATCCATCAGCGGCTACGACCCCCTGTGGATAAATAATGTTCATTTTTTGTCGTGGTGCAAGAAAAATTCCAACGTATTTCGCCTCGCTCTCCTGGTTTTTTTATGCAGGTCTGAATGGGCATCAGGTGCCTTGCGGGACGCACAAATCTGTGTTTTTCTTTGTTGTTTTTCTGGCATAAACACGCAGATTTCTGCTGTTTGTTGTCTATGGGAGTCCCTTTGTTTTCTCTCCAGCCAGGGAGGTGTGCTCATGCATATAATGCATCACAAATCATGGTGCCCGTTAAAGCGCCATCAGCAGCAGCAGCAGCAGCAGCAGCAGCATCCTCCTCCTACGGCATGTGCTGAGTAATGCAGTAGGTATGTTACACTGTACGAGCACACGTCGCCACATCATTTAGCAGAGCACCTTACGCCTGCTTCCGTGTAAAGAGTAATATTACCTCTGAGCAGCCATCCTAAATCACCCCCTGACATTTTATTGAATCGCAACTGAACACACATAAGCCATGAGCCTTAGTTGCTTTAAAGTATGATTGTAGGGGGGGGAACCCAAACAAACAAACCAGGAGGCAGCACAGGAACACAGCCTGCATACCAAACCGCTGGCACATGATTGAAATAACTGCTGTGGAACAACCATGTTTCAAGACTATTTGCCAGCTCAGAGGATTCTACATGTGTCATGTAAAGGAGTGCAGCAGAAAAAGACTGGTTACAGCAGGAGTCCGTACAGATTGAATCATTAGGTACACTCATTCCCCAGGGGTTAAAGGTCAGCCTCACGCGTCCAGATGACTGAGCTTAATTATTAGTAAAATGTCAGATTCATGAGGACATGGATGAGTTGCAGCAGTTACACCTGGTCTTCGTGCAGATGAAGCGGCAGACAGCTATATTAAGCTACTGTCACTCTCTCCACCTTTCAGTCTGTGGCTCTTCCTGCTATATGTGAGAGGCCACCCATGCCGTAGGTGTTGGTTAAAGTAGGTCATTCCGCCTCATTACACTCTGCTGGTACTGAGCAGATCCCGTTGAAGCGACAAATTGGGGGTTTGGACGACTATTATACATATGTGATTCAGTTTAACTAAATTAGCTTACACCTGGTTGTAGTTTTGTGTTTTTTCCCCTCTCGTTATTTCTGCATTTGCAGCGAGAAAGCCAGCAAAGAGGCGTTCTGTGTCGTTTCACTGTTTGGTTTGAGGAAGAGCTCGTTTTGCGCCTTCATTTCAGTGAAAGCAGATGGCAAGGTAGCAATCAAGCACGCTGATTGACAACTGCTGCCAGCAGAGAGTAAACAGTAGCCTTTCTGTTAAACTTTTAATATCACATTAATATTTTAAGCTTATTACCTTAAAAGCTCTGAATTGGCACCTCCAAGGATTCAGGGATGACTGCCAGCTTGTCAGTCAATGAAACCGGGGCTATATCTACAGGCAAAGTAGAGACCGAGAGCTGTCAACGCGCGTTTAATGCAGTTAGATGTAGCAATTGGTTTGTTTGTCGTTATTACCAAAAGCTGACAGACACTGTCAAATATCGTGAGATTTCCTTGAGAGAATATTTGTAGTAGCACACGGAATACTGCTAATTTAGTTTCATAATAGGCTTTTATTGTCATACCTGTAGAGAAAAAGTGGCAAAACACAGTGTGTGATGCTGCAACAGTTGTTAAAGAGTGTCTTAATATACTGTAGCAAGTGAAGCTTATATATGATATAATAAATGTAGTTTACTGTAATCAATTAACACTGATTCTATGGGTTGGTTGAATAGGAAAAAGGAAATTAATAGTTTTTTCTATGTTTGTATATTTCTGTATATTTGTGCTGTGACCAAAATGGTTGCGAAGAAACACCACTTTGTCATTGTAGGCAGCTAAAAAAAAATAAGAAGTGTGGGTTTTTTTGCACCAAGTAAGTAGTTTTCAGCTGATACAGTCAAGGTGATTGCTTGACATAAAGTGAAGTGAAGTCACTGTTGCGTAGCGCATTTAAAACAACAGGTATTGAGCCAAAGCGTCTTTAAATGTAATAAAATTACAGCGTTTATCAGAGCCATACACTGTAAAAACAGTCAGATGCTCAACTTTTCCATAATCCCTGAAGTAGTCATGAAATGAAAATGAAATGAAAAATACTTTATTTATCCCAGAAGGGAAATT
>NW_007578036.1:382002-395943 GCF_000690725.1 Stegastes partitus | reverse complement strand
CCATTATGTTATGTACGTGCATGGAAGGAGTTCATGGTATCACGAAAATAACATATTGTATAAATACACATGATGATACCAGCACTCTGGGGAGATTTAAATGAATCACAACTATAAAATTAACTGAAGGTAAAAGTTTAAAAGTGAAACTGAGTTAAAAAGAAAAAAAAGGAATCCAGCAGGTGGTTGTTCACAGCTGGAGCACAGGATTGTCTCCCTGTTAAACTCGAAGCATCATATTATAGTTCTAAACTCCTTAAAAGCTCCGCATTGAGACATGGAGGATTTAGAGGTGTAAGGATGGGCATTCTGTCAGCGAGTGGAGCTGAAGTTAATGCTGGCTGAAGAAACACAATACAAAGCTGCTGGGTGTCAAGCACAGCAGAGATGTACTTTTTTATTCTTAGGTTCTGGTCAGTTTTTCACTTCAATAGTTTCTCAGACAGCTCTGAATCTCCTTGATGAACTCTACAGGACACATTTAATTGGAATGTCTATGATTGCGTTTGTATTGTCGGTAAAATCTGCAGGTTAAAAATAGAAACTAATCACAATCTAAATCCCAGTTTTGGTCAGAAAAAACACAATTGCAGCAGGTATTTTCCTTAAACCCTTCAGTCTCCAGGACTGTAGAGATCAGCAAAGAATAATTATTTCCAGCATAAACAGGACTGTATTCTAATAAGAAAGAAAGTTACTCAGTGACCCAGTCTCACCTGGACCAGCGATAGAGCTCACTTCAGAACTCAGTTTTTTCCAACCTGCTGTAACCATTAGACCGACTATCAACAAACTTTGTTCTAATTGCTTCCAACATCCTGAGATGTTATCTTCCTGCCGGTATTGATTTCCTGCATTATCAATCCACTACAGGCCAGAGACTGTAGATGGAAAGATGGGCAGCTTGTCAGCTCACCAGAAGTGAAGCCAAAATATCTCAGATATTGGGTGCTGCCATCTTGGGCTTATCCTGAGAGCTTCAGTACAAGTTTTTGGTTCTTGATGTCATTTCCCCTCTCATCCAAGAGGCTTCTTCAGTTCTGCTTCTTCAGTCTGCTTTCACTGGCGCTCTTAGGAATATCATAACCTGGATGACTGAGGATGTATACAGACTTCTTGAGCTGCTTATTTTCAGTTGGGGGGATGAAGGTGTAGTACCTTGGTACTTGATACCAGGCTTAGACCACAACAAATCTATGGCTATAAGGTAGCTGATATGTAGTTAGCCGTCAGGAGCTTGTATTTTTTTCCGAGAAAATGATCGGCATGCAGTGAATAGTCATGACAGTCAAGATTACAGTAAGTGGAATGCATGAAGTTTAAGGGTTGCATGCTCGGATGGCACCACAATACCATATGTTGATCCCTGAGTCATTGTTAGGCATATTGTAGATACAAATACAGTCACAGAGGAAGTGGTAATATATCATATATCTTATATACAATCTATTCCATTGTATTCCATTATTCTCGTGTCATATAAATGTGTTGGTTTCATGTCTGAATGAGCATCCTGGTAACTTTTGGATTGAAGGATGGCAGTCTTATGAGGTCAGACTCAGTAACATTTGCACTTTATTGTTTTCAACCGAACAAAAGTTTGAGCTGCATGCTGTCACATCATCTGATAGACATGCAAAAGTGACATACTTGAGTTGTGTGAATGTATTTGAGGAGGACTTTTTCCACATTTCAGCACCTATATTAATCCAAAAATAAATAGTTTGCATATGAGTTTATACCTGCAGCATCAGACATGATTCATATGAGAATCTTCAATGAGTAACTCCATTGATCACTTCTGCTTATAAATGATCACTGACACAGAGACAGGATTCATCAGAATCAAAGTCACTTACATGGAAAGTTTGTAAAACTTGCTATTAGTTTGGATTTACTCTTTACTTTATAATGCATTAATATATGTCGTACAGCACTATGGCTCTCTTCATCTAAGGTGTACAAATATGTAAATGACCTTTGTTTAAATTAAAGAATGTTGTCACTTTAACAGATTAGGCAACAATGTCACGTTTCCTAATCCTGAAAAAGGCTAAAGTGCATTGATTGTATAGCCCCACCTTAATGCTTGGCTTTAGTTGACTCCACTTGTTGATAATACTACTGAGTTGGTTTTGCATTGCTGTGGTTCTACCGAGGACCACTGTTATCAGCCCTGAAGATCGTTTTATTTCAGGTGCTGCACAAATTCATGCATGGGTGGAATGTTGACACTGAGTTAAGAGGCAGACTGTGATTCCATGTATAGACCTAAAGCTCCACCGTTCACCTGCTCCATTCAGTCATTAAACCGCAGCGTCTTAAGATGTCAACACACTGTTCATGCTGAGCCTCTCGGGTGCTAAAAGAGACGCTTAAGCCCAGAACTTGGTGCAGTGACACCACCGGAAGAACAATGCTGTCGTGGAGCATTTCCAAGTTATTTTCATACCTGACTAACAACATCACCAGCACTCGTACCACCATCACCCTGGTTAGCTTTAAGCACATTGCCCACTGATTGCACTAATCCAATCAGATAGATCAGGTGTGCCAGCTGTCACACCGAGACACTTGGCAGTAACACTGGAGAAAAGCAGGCTGTGTAACAGCCGGTGAGCAGCCATGCAGAGCGGATGTGTCCTGTTAAATAATCCATTAAGACTTTTTTTTTTATTTATTTATTTTTTACCTCCACAGCCTCTTTAGATGCATCCGTACTACATTAACAGTACAGTAAACGGTTTTGTCATATTTTTTTCTTTCTTTTTTTTTTTTTTACAATAGTTCTTCCTTTTCCCTCTCGTACAAGAAAACAACAACATGGCCTCATGGAATCAGAAGTGGCAGATCTGGAGCCAACCAATCGCCCTGAAGATGTCGCCCACCACAGCGTATTTCATACAAAGCCGCATTACTATTTCTGCCCATTGTTACTGTGTCCTCAATGAGAAGGAATTTTCATCGGTGAATGCTTTGATTGCAGCCCACCCTCAGCTGACTGTATCGTGTTTTCAAGAATGGGATTATGAAGCCGTACGAGGAGAATGTAGACTCATATTACATCAAGAATACCTTTGCTTCAGTTACTCCACCACCGCATATAGGGATTTATTTATTTATTTGATTAAAAAATCTTATTGAACTTAATTCTTTGCTTTTACCCTTTAGACTTCATGCAGTTTATGGGCGTTTTTTGCTCTTGTACCACATTACTGAACTGTAGACTCATTCTTTATAATATCAAGTCCTGCACCTCTATTGAAACACCACAACCATGTTTAGAAGGAAAAAAAATAACTCATAAATGCCTTCTATACAGTATGGCACAGTCATATTGCTATAAATCCCTAAAAATGGAAGAAAAAAAAGAAAGAAAGTCAAATTTATTTGATTATTTAGTTTAGAAAAAATGAAAAACTGACACAGCCTTATTCCACGTGCCCACAGGTGTTACTCAAATTAAAAAAAAACAAAAAAACTTATACACATAATAGAGATATTTTATTCCGGTAATTTGTTTTAATGTGTTCTCTTGTTTGTACTCTTGTTTAGCTTGTCTCTGTCTGCCGATCTGTGTGAACACTGCCTGCAGTTCAACGTAGTTGAGCCAAAAAGTGCCTGAATTTATTCACAGAATCAAGTTCCTGCAAACTGTTTATTTTGGGCACATTTTTAAATGAGACATGTAATATAAAGTAATTTTGGTGAAAAATTGAGATTTTTAGCTTAGATGTGGTTGTTTTGTTCGACAAATCTTAAAGTCACACACTATTAGTTCAATAGCCATCAGAAGGTTTAACATCTGTTGATTCTTCCTGTTTTCAGGTTATTGTTATGATATTTTTTGTTTTTTAAATTTAAAACAACATGCCGTTCAAACCTACTGGCAGGTTTTGGGGGCTTCCGGGGAATGAAGCTAAATTGGGATTGAGATTTTGAGGATCACTTCAACTATAATGGAATCAATACACCATTTACATGTGTATTTTTATATATATATATAAAAAAAACAAATTGTCAAAGTTGCATCTTTGTTTCTCTCCTGAGTTGGTTTGTCATACTGTAGCACATATATAATGAACATATGGATTTATCCTGCCTTAAGGGAAATTGGCTTGGTAGATGAAGTCATTTAGTGTATGCTTATGCCTGTTATCTCTTCCACCCAGATGGAAACTGCACTCAGGTTTGATAGCATTCTGAGAGTTGCCACAGGCACTGTGAATGTGCGCACACTTCGCTCTTTTTCCAGTGTCTAAAAATGCATTGTTCGGGTTTTTCCCCTCCTTTGCCACAGCGCTGTGCACTCTTGAACTCGGAGCGACACAATTTCTCTCCGGATCAGACTCTTTGGTAGATACTCTATTGGACAGATTGATAGTGTGTATGGTGGAAAAATAGAGAGGGTCGTTCTTGAATGTGGATAAAATGAATAAAACAAACAAAAAATTGGGACAGGGAGTGTGTCTGCCTGCGGGCTCGCTGTGACTCTACCTTCCTTTTGCCACACTACACTTCCTGCGCTACGCTGAAGGTGAAACATCCAAGGACGCCCGAACACGGGGCTGCATGTGTTTTTTCGAGTGTGCACTACAGAGTTTCGGTGATATAATGTATGGGCTGATAGGAGTATAAACTGCATTGTATTTGTACTTATATATTAAACTAGGCTGCATCTACACTCACGGCTTACTGCAAACCAAAACCTCCCCTGACATCCAGACTAATGACATCCTTTTATGGTTAGTATCTCCTCATGCCAGGGTGACCCACCACATTAATTTAACGGTACACAAACTTAAGGATGCATCTCTACCCTTTTTAATGAAGAATTAATGCACAAGAAACGTCATTACCGAACAAGGAAGTGAATAATATGTCTGCAAAGGGGCCCAGCTGCTATGTCGGTCTATTCCTAATCCGCTCATGTGCACGCCTCAGCCTGCGTGTGCGTTTTCGTCATGCATACTTTCAGGTCAGTCTAATGCAGGCAGCTTGTTGTTCAGTGGCCGTGCGCTGAGTTGTCCAGGTTGTCCAGGATCTTCAGCGAGGAAAGCCTGTCCCTTAATCCCCAGTCCTGTGTTAATGGTCCACCCTCGGGGCCCTGGGGGCAGCAGTCTGAGACGGAGGATGAGTGAGCAGCGAACTTCAGAGAAGAGACTGATGTAAATGTGAAGAAATAGGCTGTATGGGCGAGAGAACAAAAAAGTCAAAGAAGTGTGGCTATAAAAAGGCGAAGGGGGTTGGGTTAGGGACTGCAGGAGGTGGGGGGAAGGATGGAAGGACTGGACGGGCGCCTTCTCCTGTCTCATGGGAATGCAGCAACTCAACTCCAGTGACTAAACTAGAGGACTGCTCTAACATGTCAAAACAAGATCACAGGACGTATTTGATCATGGGAAAGATGAAGACGTGATGTCCCGCTTGGTTGGAGTGTGATGCCTTATCTGTAGCTTTTGTTTTTTAACAGAAAAATGTGCCTCCGCGGGCCTCAGTGTACGGCAGCAGGCTCCGCGAGGTGTCGTTTTTGCGTTGCATATTGCAGAGGATGTCCGTATGGAAGACGTATCATCTTGAAGCATGTGAAAATGTGCACCAGCGTGCACCTGTCGCCGGCGACTAATCAGGCCCAGGGGAAATGCGTTAATGTTAGCGATGAGCATTGTTTGTAGAGTTAAACTGGGATGTTGTTCCCATCAATCTGCAGGCTGTACAGGAAAATATCTGCAAGTCCTGATGGAAAAACCACACCTCAGTGCTGTATTAGATGTAATGAGCAGATGTGTTTTTGCAAAGTGAAAAAAGACATCTATTTTAATTTTCTGTCCACTGAGTTTATAGTACAATCTACATCCCATCTGTTTCGCTTAGCACAATTTTAATTTAACACCTGTCCTTCTTGTTACGTGCCTCTGCTGTGTTACATGGGATGCAGATTATATTTCACCCTCTCTGTGTTTCTGTGAGAAGACACGACGGCAGCCTTGCAATTTGACCACATCGTATGTCTGATGATGGAGCCCGCCGAGCAAATGTGCGTATTAACGAACAGCTCCTTTAATATAACAGATTTTTAATGCTTTTACAGGAACAGTTCATGAATACAAGGTGACAAAGTTTATATATATGCATAAATGTATCTGCTAATCAGTGCATGTGTCCTTTATCAGTGCATGCATTAGCATAATGTATGCTTTTACAGATAAGAAATTCTTGCTCGTTTAAATTCTACAACCATCTGCATGAACAGACATTTATCTGAGGTAGAGTTGTGGCTGTTTTGATCCATGCTGACACCATGTCACCTGGTAGAATGGTCTATGATGAAACTGTAAGAATAGCTGTGTCTACTTATGTTAACAGTTGCTGGGAGTAATGATATTTAATGTACAGTTCAAGATCAAGTAGCTAAAACAAACACATGACATTCTGACCCTCTAAACTCCTGCCAGCAGTTCTGAAAAGCATAAAAAAATCACCGAAATTACACAATATTCAGAGACAGACTATTAAAAGCAGAAAGAATGGTGAGATTTTTACCTGCTGATGGTCCCTGAACTACTCCTCTGTGACATGCTGTTCCCTCAGAAAACCTACTGAAGCTTAAAATTGTGATATTTTATCAAAGTCACTTTATTCCACTTGTCTTGTTTTAAGATGTACCAAAAATAAACTGTTTAAAGAGATCATGTGAAAAGAGAAAAAAATTCTGTGCTTCTTCATACAGCCAAGAATCCATTAGTGACTAAAGTGCAATGAAGAAGTTCGTGGCATTTCAATAACTTTTTAGCTGAACTGGATTGAACTGCAGGCTGTGCTTACAGTAGGAGTTGTCTCTACCTTCACACGTGATTGTGCGGTTTTTATAGAGGTTCAGGAATCTATAAATAATAATAATAAAATATCCAACAGTAAGTAAAAATGTGACAGGAGCATAAAAAAAGCCCAGAAACCACTTGAGGTTCAGAGGGTTAATGCAGACCTGAATATTTAAAGGACAAATCGAGCAAAGAACACACATTTAATGCATTTTTTTATTTTCTTTTAATAACAGTGGAGGATATTTCACCTTTTGCACAATTCCTCACAGGCTTTACTAATGATTTGATTTCTTTCAGGCTTATTGATAAAGTTACTGCACTTGGGGAAAGTAATCATGTTTTTGAAACTTCTGTGCTACTTGCATGATACAAAGACCATTTATGTTTATTGTAGGACACAGATGTGGAAGAAAAGTCACCTTGTAATCCATTATGTTTATGATTTATACAAAATTTTATTAAGAAACAAAACATACCCTGCCCTGCTTGCAGCAATCTGTTAAATTAAAGATAATGTTCATGCAGTTATCATTTATGGTAGCTGCTGTGCCCTGAGTCAGTTTGACAATCTTAGTATTACGTGTTGTCTCTACCAACTTTACAATGCACTGAAAAGAAAAAGGTAAAATGTGCTCAGCCCTTTCAGCACGTTACATTCAGCCCATCCTGAGGATAGGACATTAATGCATTGTATTGTCACATTGTTATCCATAATTGGATCCTTTTAGTCCCACTCAGGTTTCTTCCGAATTGCAGGAGGATTTTTCATACATTGTTCCACTAATGAGAGCGAACAAACAGCGTATTTCCACCACACAGATGTTGGGAAAAGAAAAACGCCTGCTAAGTCATTCTAACCGGCTCTCCTGAGCAACAAATGAATGGATCTGAAACACGAAAAGAGCCGCAGTTTGAGTCTCAAGGTCATGGTGTCGATGCACCTTCAAACCACAAAATTAAGACTGTGATAAGTGAGGACCGTTGAGACGTTTAAGATGGTGTAGATTAAAGCGCTGGCCTGGAGACGGAGGAGGAGAGGATGAGGGTGAAGAGCAGGTGAGGAGATAGTGGGACTGACTTTATGGGGATTTCATCAGGATGACTGTCAGGAGACTAAAGGCCCGGCTGATCTGTGCCAGATAAATTAGGTCTTTGTGAAGGTTTTTCTGACAATGAACTCAGGAGGAAAAGTCACATAAGACAGCCGGTATAAAATATACTGAGGTCTAGCACTGACAACCCTGTAAGTCACAGAGAAATACCCTTTTCTATATGTGCTTTCTCTCCGTCTGTGCAGTTGTTAAGCTGCTGAGAACATCCCCACTTGCAACTGTGAAAGATCATGTCTCCGAGAAGAGACATTGGAATAGAGGTGGTGATCTGTTTTGGCTTCAGGTGCTGCTTCACAGCGGATTTGATTCGTTCTCAAACTTGTGCCATCCAGTCTCAAGAGTCTGCAGGATTTCAATCCAGCCAAATACATAGCCGGCTAAATTTCCCTGTTATTCACCTGTTAGGGAAGCTTTAGTATTTGACGAGAAAAAGAAGAAAAATCTGCAGACCCTTATTCTGTTTCACCTTTGTAATTCCACCACTTGTACTCCTCTGTGCTCTGTACACACAGCAGATATTGCCTGTCCTAGAAGAGGGATTTCTCCAGGATTGGTCTGACTGAGGTTTCTTCCATTTCTTCTTTTTCTTGCTTCTTTGGCAAGTTTCTCCTCATCGAAATCACATGTTTTAATCTAGATGAGGTTATAGGCTATATACACTGTAAAACCATGTAAGATAAAGTTGTAATTTTGGCCTTAGTGGCACATGATTGGCAGCAACAAAGCTAAACATTTAGCTGCTTCTCTTTGCAGATGCACTACAAAACAGAAGTCAGAGTGTCACTTGAATTCATCAATGCAATTTAACAAACAGTTGAAGAAAAAAGAAGGGACATGGTTCCATTTACCACCTGCAAGCAGGTGAGAAAATGTCAGAGTGACTGAGTTTCACAAGGCAGCTGTACGCTAAGACCTTGTCCACAATGACCGTGCAGTTAAAGGAGCATGTTAGCAACACAACAGCCGCTTCAGGCCTCTGTTAGTGTCAACACTGAATCTGTGCAGCAGCAGCCCTACTGAGCACTCAAACACTCTTACAGCAAACCCAGTATAGAATCAGTATAGATGTATAAGTCGGGGGAAAAACGAGTCTCGATGTAGATAAAATTGACTTTTATATACTGCTGGTGTGGACAGTTAGAGTGATGACATGTCACAATTTCTCTGCCAGTCTTGACAACTGAAAAAGGTGAACTAACATTAAAATCTTCTGCCTAATATTGTGTAGGCCCCCTTCATGCACCAACAGCTCTGACCTGTTTGTCCATGGACACTGGATCTTTGGAGGTATCCTGTGACATCTGGCACCATGATGTTGGCAGGAGATCCTTTTGTCCCGGAGGTTGTGGGGGCTCAGTGGATCAGGCTTGTTCTGGTGCATCCCATGGATCCATCATTCGGATTGGGATCTGAGCAGTTTGGGTGCTGGGTTAATGCTTTTGGCTCTTTGTTGTGTTCCTTTAGTTGTTCTTGAGCAGTTTTTGTTATGTGACAGGACACATAGTCCTGCTGCTGGTGTTTGAGGAGTGCTGTGGTCATGTGGGCTGTGGTTGGTCTGCAACAATGTTAAAGTAGTCTGATTCACCGAATGTAGATAGCGGGTATAAGCCTGCCATTAGGAGCACATTTAATGCATCTTTCTCCTTCCATTACACCCTCTACGTGTTGCTATTTTCAAAATCCCCTTCATTACAACAACCTCTGAGCGGGCAACGTACTACACAGAAAATTTCAAGTTGCAACACAGCAGCGTTGCTTTTTTTGTCAGTGAAGTAAGTATTTTAGAAGAAGAAGCCTTTATAGTCACAAATGCATTACAGCATTGTGACATGTTTTCACATATCCCAGTTGGGGTCAGAGTGCAGGGTCAGCCATGGTGCAGTGCCCTTGGAGCAGGAAGACTTAAAGGCCTTGCTCAAGGCCCAACAAGAACGATATTCGGATTTGATCTGGTGACCTTCTGATCAGTAGCCCAGAGACTTGAACCATTGAGCCACCATCGCTAAGAATGGCAATTCTCACCTTCCTGCATCCAAATGTTTCACCAAAACAGTTTCCTGTTCACAATTTGGAGGAAAAAAATGCCTGCATCCTTCACTTTTGCCACCAAATATGATCCTTGAGCCTTTTTTCCCCCATAGCAGAACGACAATGAAGGGTGTGCCTCCTGAGTTGTGGAATAATCTGACCTATGCAGGATTAGTGTCAAAGTAACATCCAAAAATGCTATGACCCAAGGTTCCTCAGCAGAACACTGAATTGTTCAAATGCCCCATCTGGGGTTTTATTTTTGTGGCTGATCAGTTTAGCTTTTATTTCAGCTTTTAGTTGATGACTGTATGCCCCACTTCATCCACTGATGTCTGCACTTATGCAGGTTTTTGTATGAAATTAAATCAGGTGATTTTTACAGAATAGCGTTCAAAGAAGGGGAAGCAATCTATGAAAGAAATCTGTCTGCGTGGTCAGTAGTGCTGGATCTGGCTTTATTTTTACAGTTTGCTGAACTGTGGTCAAGTGGTGACACAAAATCGCCAACAGTAACTGACAATTCTGGAAGCAGCTTGCGCTTTTGTTGAACGTTCCTCAAGCACAATGATGTTTCAGCCATGCGTGACAAATGGGAGCGCTCTCTAAACGGCAAAGTAGGCCAGCATCTGGAGTGTACAAAGCAAGCAATCTCTGACGCCAGGTCTTGTAGGCCTCCTCCTCACGTTCTTTCCCTTCATCCTGCCCCTGAAGCCATGGATGCTGACCAGAAAAGATTCTCCCCTAATTGCCTGTCACACTGCCACAAAGCAGTATTTGTGTATTTTTATATCTTTTCTTACGCTGCTCAAATTCTCAGGGTCAACGGATGGAGTGAAGCACTGAAGTGGCTTGAATGAAAATGTTCTAAAAATGTTCTAATGGGCATCAAACGCGACCCTGAGCACGTGCAGCGACATGTTTGCCCATGCAGAATTTGTGCATTACTTGCTGTGGAGGATGAGGAGGGTGTGGAGGTTTTGTCACAACACCTCTGCAGGTTTGCCAAAGTCAGCGGTTGACATTCTGCCTCGAGAAGAAAATGCAGAATGAATGTATTTTCCTATTTTTGTTTGGGTGCAGGCAGTAACTTATGCCCATGTAGCATAATTTAGATCCCCCCTCTCCCTCTTTGGTGTTAGGATGCTAGCAAACTACAAATGTAATCCTGCACATCAAGGGTACCGCTGGAGCCATTGAGGAAACTATAAATTGCACTGTGCAGAAGGTCTATTTATTATCACATCACCAGATTCCCCATTTCCCTCTCAGTTAGCTGTAGGCACAAGTCCATCTTTGCACTACTGGGGAATCATGAGAATGATCAATCTGACAGTCCTTTAGCTGTGCTGTGTATTACTGTCTGCAGGACGAGCAATGAATCGCTGATTAGATTGGGACGCTGTTTGTTTGAGTTTGCTCGCTTTTACAAGGGCGTCAGGCACGTTTGTGTCCGTGAAGGGACTCATTTGCACAGTCCTGGCGGAACAAACTAAATATACATATGTTCTACTTGCTTCTTTCCCTCCAAAGCAAAACATCTACCACAGATGTGACCTGTAGTCAATGTGGTGGTAGATTATAAAGCTGCCCAAGTGGTTGTAATGCTGCCGACAGGTCTTGTGCCCAGAGTTGGCTGAGAAATGCAGTAAAATGTAAAAGTTACAATATTCCTGTTTAACCATAAGTTAGTCACAGTGTATAGAAAAGCACATGGGGCGCCCCTATAGCTTGCCTAGTTGAGTGAACGACCCATGAACAGGGGCTATAGTTCCCTGATGCAGCAGTCGTGAGTTCGACTCCCGCTCACGACCCTTTGCTGAAGATCTCTCCCCCCTTTCTTCTCCCCCTTTCCTGACTCTCTCTACTGGTGTAAATAAAGGCAAAAAGCCCCTCAATAAATATATTTAAAAAAACAAAAAGTACATAATGCACTGTATACCTCCATTTCTCACATTCGCTCCTTGTTTGAGATTCAGTGGCTGCTTGTGCACATGCAGCCATGTGAGAGAATAAATTAAAATTTGCATTGAAGGTTGTCTTGTGTTTACACGAACTCGAAAATTCATGACCTTGTAGTGTTAGAATAGAATACAATCAAACTTTATTGTCTTTGGCTCACTGACACAGAAGATCAGCATGATATACATACAGACACACAGCAATACAGAGTATAGGCAGCCGACAATAGAACAATAAAATAGAATAAACAGTATAATAGCAGTTCGGGTTCAGGTTATATGTGGGATGGTCACTTGAGGAGGCCAATGGCGTTTGGGATGAAAGACTTCAAAAAGACACCTTTGGCCAGAGGGGTTCTGTAGCATCTCTAATTTGCATGTGTCTAATGTAGCAATCTTTAATTTTGAAGGGACTTTGTGATGCTGAAGCTAGTTTATGATGTGCAGAGGAAAGCACATTATAAACCCACAAATCCTAACCTACATGAAAATAATCACAGAGACATGTAGAACAGAGATATGTTGCTATAAGCTTGTAAATTGTCTTTATTGAACAGAAATCTCATTTTATATGACAACTTAACCCTCTGATCTAGTTTCTGGGAGGTTTTTTTTTTTTGGCCTCTGTCACATTTTTTCACTGCAATCCTGCATTTCTACGGAAACAGAATAACCCTGTCTAGAAGTAGAGAGAACTCAAAGCTATAATCCATAATATTATCATTCGCTCAATTTATCTTACAAAAACTGAAAAAAGTTGGAATCAATATGTACAACATTTGTCCATTCATTTCTAATTTGTTTCTGTACTTGTCTCCTATCTGCTATCAGCCTGAAAGTCCCTGATTTTGTGTCACATGATTGTCCGTTGCAGCTCAGCTCCTAATTTTTTTGCTTGGTTAACTTTTTTAAAGGTTGTAATTTGTGTGAAGGGTTTCTTTGGTGTCATTTTTTGCAAATGAGACAAGAATACATTTTAATAGAATATCACAATTATATGCTTAAATTTGATTATTTGTCCCGACTGAAGACTGTGTCACCGGTGAGTAGTTCAAGAACACTCAAAACCCCACCAGTCTTTCTGTTTTCATAGCTTATTTCTCTGACGAAAGATGGGATTGTTAGTAAATTTTGTAACGAGAATACACCTTTCAAACCCATCTGTGGGATTTTTGGTTCACGGTGTTAATTTTTGTTCAACCTTTACGTAACCAGGCGAGGCATGGAAATATCGTCGAGTAGCATCATGCAAAAACAGGAAAAGTGTGCACCAACAGGCAAAGCAAGAACAGCATCAGGAAGAGAAGGAGAATGAAAGCACAGTAAGCAGCCGACAGACCAAAGTTAGGAGATATTAGAGATTCAGGAAACAGCTGCAGGTATCAGTGAGCGTGTCCATAACAGAGTCAAGTGTTTTTTTATTTGTTTTGTTTTTTTTGCAGCTTTGAATCACAACAGAGCAAATACAGTTTTCATTCTGGGAGCTTTCAACAATAGCTGACTTTCTAGTGACTTCAGTGCTGAGAAACAGAGGAGGATGGAGGAATAAAAAAAGTAAAAATAAAGAGAATGTGAGGGTAAATACTCAAAGAATCCAGCGTGTTCCTTCTGAAAGCTCCTCTTTTTTCTCTCCTAAAAAGCTGCTTCGTCTTCATTTTTTCGGCTGACTTTAACCTGAACTTCAACACTTTGAACTAAAAAACTAAAAGTCAAGGGCGGCAGAGGTTCGGTGTGAACGCAGTCAAGGTGAAAAGTCCACTCAGTGCCAACTTAAGGTGGTGAGTGACAGGGTATTAATTTTTATAATACATTCATACAGAGGCGGCTTTTGTGTTTGAGTCAATATTATTTGCTTTATCGAGCTACGTATTGATTCAGGACTTCAAAATGATGACACGCATTCATTAACCTACAGAGGAAACTCGCAGTTTGTCCTCTGAAATCGAGAACTTCAAGGATGCTTTAAGAAGCTATACTGTTCCCTGCAAAACGTGTGAGTTGAAATGAGAAATCTGA
>NW_007578036.1:377510-380690 GCF_000690725.1 Stegastes partitus | reverse complement strand
TAGGTGTGAATGTGAGTGTGCTTGGTTGTCTGTCTCTAAGTGTAGCCCTGAGATGGACTGGTGACCTGTCCAGGGTGTCCCCTGCCTTCACCCTAAGTCAGCTGGGATAGACTCCAGCCCCCCGCGACCCGAATGAGGATTAAGCGGTGTATAGAAAATGGATGGATATTACAATTGTTTATTGTTCAAAAACTGGAGAGAAACAAAGGGAATCAAAAACATTCTAAGTGGCCACAATTTATGTTAACACTGAAAATGTTGACTCTACAAACTGTAGATATTTTACTATTTACGTTTTTATTTGTTTCCATACTTTCTTTTTTTCTCTTTTGTCTACTTTGTGTACACAGCCTGCAGTTCAGCCCAAAAGTTTCAACATTTTTGTCATGTGCCTGTTGATTGTAGCTAAGTCCCTTATGACTTTGCGGTTACACTGATAACCACATTTTTTTTTAAAGTCTTGTTTGTGCAAAAGCTTATAGAAATACAAACTAGAAATGTATGAATAAAAAATATACATTTGTATTGCACCCTTGTCTCCTAAATGCTCTGTGTGAGTGGCAAATGGCTTTACAATTGTGCTTTGTCACATATAATTGTTCGTTTTTTTACAGACTCTAGTTGAAGCAAACTCTGTATCTTTGGCCAAATTTTTAAATGAGATGTGTAGAAAGTTATATTGATGAAATATCATGATTTGATCTTAGATTTGGTGAAGTTTCCTGACCAAATGATGAGATTAGTAAAGCTCCAATGATTTTTCCTGCTTTTACAGTTTCTTGCTCTGATGAACGGTGTAATTTTGACATAATTCAAACCTGCTGGTAGGTTTTGGAGTTAAGAAATTTAAACATATCTGGGATTTTTTTGTTTGTTTTTTTCTTTGGAAGGATGAATTTCTCTCTTTTCTCACAAAAAACAACTCTTCCTTCTCTGGAGGACTTTGGTAACCAGCTGGTTTTCTAAAATGCCTGTTTATTATCTATGGGTGTGTTTTCTTACTGTTTGCTCCTGAAATGGAATAATTGATGAAATTCAGTTGACTGCAGAGCAATAATTACGACCAAAGCATTTATGAAAAGAAACGCAAAAGAAGTTGAAATAACATAAAATGTGGAGAAAATCTTGTTACCTTAAAACTGATGTGAAGCGAAAGAAAACTACGTAGGAGAACATGAGGTCAATGGATTCTCTGAAAACTAATTATCAGAGAAAATGCAGAGACTTTGATTAAACATTCGTCTGCCTTGAAGACTATCCGAGTTTCTCTCAGAATAACTCATTAAAGTCTTCAGAAGGCTGCTTCCCAAACTGTTGAGCAGCGTGATATTGTTGGACTGCTGTTAAACTCATCTGGAGTTGAATTGTTGTTGTTTTTTTAAATTATTATGCATCTTTGTCTAACAAACCTTGGTTTAATTTTTCTTCTTTGATTGCGACGTATTGAATGACAAACAGGTTTTGTTCTCTTTCGTTGCTTTCATTCTCCTGTTTTCAGGTGGAGTGATGAATGAACCCTATCAGTCGTAATTATGTTTGCATCTATGTGTAATCAGTTGGGACAAGAGACGCAAGTGGTGAAACTAAATTACAGGTTGCAGTCATATTTACAAGTAAAGCTATGAGGAATCCACAAAAAATACATTTTAAAAGCTTGGATTTGATTTGAAACTCAAAGTAGCTGTTAAATGGACATATTATTGATATTTATTGCAGGCAGGTTGGGAAGAGATTTCACTTTAATAAACAAGAAATGGTTTCATTTCTTCAAGACTGGGTTTGAAAGGCATATTGTTGTTAAAAAATGTCACAATTACACAATTTATCAGACCCACAAAACTGTAGAAGGAGAACGTTTTGTTGGAGTTTGAACTAACAATATACAGCTCTTGGTTTCATTGAGAAATTTCACCAAATCTTGAAAANTCTCTTTTCTCACGAAAAAACAGCTCTTCCTTCTCCTCTGTGTGTTTCATCAGGCCTCAGTGTGCTTGATTTAGCTTTTACTGTACTCGTGTGACGGTTCACACGTTGAGGCTGCCTGACTCACGCGCTCGCATATCCTCTGAGTATTGTATGGATGGCTGGATAGCACGGGACCAGTAAGGCTGATGCAGATATTGTACAGAATAGCCTGTGGGAATGACGTCTCTTTGCGTGTTTTGCCCCGCGAATGCACTTGATCTGTGCATAAACCAACCGCAGTATGGAATATTTAGCACTCGGAGTCTGAAATGCAACTGAGGACCTCGTGAGTTTGATTCTGCTAAAGACGCTCATGTTCTCAGCTTACCAAACATTAATGCGATGGCTTCCCTTTGGTAATTACTCCCACATACACAGCACAGAGCCTCATTAACTTTTAGCAGGGAACACCTGTAGAACGCTTCTAAAAGCTCTTTTCTTCTGTTGCCTCCAAAGTAATCGCCAGCTTTATTATCCCTGTCTCAAGTTTATCCATTTCAGTTACAGTCTGATAAAGGGTGGTTCATGGTACTCTTATTTTTTTTAAAAAGCTAAATCCGACTCTGAGCTCAAGCTTCGCTGAAGAAAATGAGAAATGAAATTATAGACTTAATAAAATTTATAAGCTCATGTTAAACACTGCAGTTGCTCATCTTAGTACTGATGTGTGAAAAACTCCCTTTTAGTTCAAAAATAGAATATACAATAAAATCCAAACTGCAGCTCATTTCAATCAGCAAATCTTTAACTCTTGAACCCAGCAGCAGTGTTTTGGTTCTTCTTTTTTTTTTTTTTTACTCCTTTTTTTCGACATTTTTGCTTGAAATATAAAGTCCACCTCAGTGGAAACAGCACAAGCACGGCTAGAAGCAGAGTGAATTTACACATCACTTTTGCACAATATGACTACTTACAAAGCCATATATAATTAAAAAAAAAAAAAAAAAACATATTACAATTGTTCAAAAATTGGAGAGAAACAAAGGGAATCAAAATGTACAACATTCTAAATGGCCACAATTTATGTTAACGCTGAAAAATGGTGACTCTACAAACTGTAGATATTTTACTATTTACGTTTTTATTTGTTTCCATACTTTCTTTCTTTTCTCTTTTGCCAAAAAGTTTCAACATTTTTGTCATGTGCCTGTTGATTGTAGCTAAGTCCCTCATGACTTTGTGGTTACACTGATAACCACTTTTTTTTTTTTAAAG
>NW_007578036.1:370007-376340 GCF_000690725.1 Stegastes partitus | reverse complement strand
AAATGCCAAAAATAAACTGTTTGCATCAGATTCTATTGAAAAAAATAGAAATTCCAAACTTCTCAACATAACTTTGGGGACTTTTTGGCTGAACGGGGTTGAACTGACGGCTGTATACAGAAAGTGCAGAAACAAAATGAAGTTAAAAATGTAAAATAACTGTATACAATCCTCCTCAAATTTTCATTCATTCATACCCTCCCATTAAAGAAGGAAAAAAAACAGGTGTCACTGAAATAAGATGAAATTGACAAAAGTAATAGTAAATAAAAATGTAATGAAAATTGTTGTTCAACTGAAATATAAAAACAGACAAACAAAATAATAAGCAAACAAGCATGATGGGACCTGTAAACTAATATTTTGTTGAACAACCATTTGAGCCAATTACTGCAATCAAGTGTTTTCTGTAACTCTCAATCAGACGTCTCCACCTGTTGACAGGTGGTTTTGGCCGACTGTTCATCAGCACAGTGCTCTCATTTGTCCGGGACAGTTTTGTTTGTTTGTTTGTTTGTTTGTTTTTAATTATTCTTTTCAACCACAATTCAAAATCAATGTCTGACTTTACTAAATTATAATTTGCCACATTTTTTTTATTTATTATTACTTTATTCAGTTTCTACTTATTTGAGTGACTATTGTGAATTTTGCCTTTTGTTTAATGGAAGGGTCTGAATACATTTGAGGACGACTGTAGTTTGTATGAAGTAATGTTGTGTGTTGAGTCACCGTTGTGTTTTGTACCACCTGTGCACACTTTAAAAAAAAAAATGAAAGTAATTGAACTTTTTTTGTTTGTTTTTTATGATTTATGACATTTTAACTGTGTCATGCTGTACAGAGGACATTTCTGAGTTTACTTTACTGATAGTTGTACTTTATATTGCAGAGAAAAATGAGGCCGTAGTGAATAAAAATGTGGAAAAAAAAACCCACCCAGGTTTCGGGGGTTAAAATAAAAGTGGTACAGCAAGAGATTAAAACTAGTCAATTTATTATTGAAGTCGTTCCTCAGACGGAGCCACGGATGATAATTAAGGCTGAGAACGTCTTTTTGGAAATGGATGGTTAGTAAGCGATGTGCTGGCTGTTTGTTGAGGTGCTGACGGGGGGGAGCTGAGAGGTTTCTTTCCAGTGAGTCATAGAGCGCCTGCAGGAGTGGATGATGGAGGAGGCAAGTGTGATCACTGCCACTCTCAAGATGACAGCTCTCCTTAGGAGTGTAAATCTGTTACCTCTGTGTGAAGTTGAACTCTCTTTCCCGCCATAGCTAACATGTTTTCTTTCATTTCTCTCCTTCTCTTTTCCATTTGACCCGCGGTGACCGACGGCGTCCTCGTCATATAGGTAAGACATGCAATCACTCTCAGACTACATGTTTCACTCATGACGAGATCCATATAGATATTTCTATATAAATGAAATAAATGGGTGACCTACAGACAGCAATCAGCGAAAGGGTTGTTTGCCGGACCACGTTTAATAAATTGCAGCGTATCTGACGTGGAGGCTGTGACTAAGAAAAGCCCGGGTCAGGCCTCTCGTCTTCATGGTCTGAGGATCGCGTTTCATATTCATCATCACTCTGCGGAGGGACGGCAGGAAACATAATGCTCCACCATCCACTCTGTGTAGAACAATGGGAGATGAGTATGTCGTGTTCCCTCTGCGAGCTGCTCATCATTCATGGTGGGCTCCTGATGAATTAACACTCAGCCTGTATTGTGCAGCTCCACGTTAGAATCCGCTAAACGCATCAAGACTGAAGTTGTCACCTTATAGATGGTGGAAGGAGATGCGTTGAGGCTTGGAAAAAAATGAGATTGTGCCAGACTTTAAAATTACTTCAATTATACAATATCTCGTCTTACTTTTTTGCTTAATGAAGGGTGAAGAGATGTGATGGGCAATGAACTTTCTGTTCAATAAAAAAAAAAGAAAAAGAGCCAGCTTTAAAGTTGAAAGATGGCCGGCCACGATGTGTCACTCGTCTAATTTTTCCCTTTTCAGCTTTCATGGAGTCATTTGCGATGTAGTCGAGGTCGGTCTGGCTGAGGTTCATCATCTTTATTGGACTGTTAGACCCCAAAAGAAAAAGCACTCTGTTTGACAAGGGGAGCCGGTGCTCAAATTTTAATGAGCCTCCGGAGAGGATGAGGAGGCGGTCTTGTTTACCAACAGGCGCTGAGCTTTGTGCAGGTACAAAATATTGATGGTACAGTGTGGGTGTGGGTGATGTGGGCAGTGCAAACATGCCGTCTTCATCTCCTCTTCCAGCGCCAATGAATGAATGCCTCTCTGTTGTTTGTTTTTCAACAGTACTGGCACATCTCAAAAACGGATAATAGAGATTTTGCATGTTAACATCTTACCACATTGAAGCTACATTATGATGCCCCTTCCCCAGTTAGAAATCTGTGTTTGGAGCAGAACGGAAAGTCCGCTGACCTTTTGTGTTGTTGTCATTGTTGTTGTTTTTTACTCTGGCTGAGTGGGCAGGGAGATAGAGTCCAGTAGACACAAACACAGAGGAAAGAAGGCGGTGAGTTTCCAGGTTAAAAGGTAGGTGCCAGTCCTCCAATCGCCTCTTTCCTCTTCGACTTTGGCGCATTTTCCTGTCGTTGTAAATCATTTCGCTGTGGATCGTTTTCCAAACGTTGGCTGCCCGCGGCCTAAAAGAAAAGAAAAAGGACTCAATTTGCCCTTAAATGCTTAAAAGACACATTCCGGTGAAAATCAATTTAGAAAAAAAACATTTCTATATGGTGTCTTTTATGTGCTGGGAGATGCATTGTGAGTGAAATAAGCAGCCAGCTGCAGAGGACTGGTGATGGGCTCAGAAACACACATCCAGACTTCTGATGTAACAAACTTAAAGAATCAACTTTGCCATTGTGCAGTGTAAAGTAGTTTTAAAGTGTTTGAACAGAGTCGTGGGCGAGCTGGTGTGCTCGAGCTGCAGCAAGTAGCAGACGGATGGGTGGAGAGAGGCGGGACTTCATAGATCTGCATGTTTCAGAGGAAGCAATGGTGTACCTGTACACATTTTTAGGCAGGAAGGGAACATCTAAATATGTCATTTTGATACACAGAGAGGAGTTTATGAGTTTAGTCAATAACTAGAGAGAAACTTTAATAATACGTTTCTGGCAGTTGCTTTGATATCGCTGTTTGTCTCTTTTGCAGCTTTAATCAACCAGTTTTCTGGGTGTTCTATGCTCACATTTTTGCTCACTGTTCGCTCATTTTTATTGCAATATAATGTCCTTACACAGCTATGGAAACAGCACAAGTAGAGAGAATTCAAAAATATGTTCTCTGCAGTGTGATGCAGCTAAAATGTCATAAATCAATAAAAAGAACAAACAAATGTAGAATTTCTTTAATCATTAATCAAGTGCCGAGAATACTGGAAAAAGATATCAATATTTCGCTGTTTACTTATTTAATTAGTTTCCATACTTGTGTTTTTTTATCTGTTCTGTGTAAAAACTGCAGTTTTGCTGAAAAGTCCCTGAATTTTTCTTCCACGTTACCGTCGGTTAGAACTGAGTCACTTGTAGCCTCCGTGTTGCATCGAGGAGATCATCGTTTTCTGTTTTTTACAGAATCTAGTCAGAGCCAACAGTTTATTTTTGGTACATTTTTAAACACAACCTGTAGAATAAAGTGATTTTTCTAAAATATCCCATTTAAAAAAACAAACAAACAAAAAAAACCCCACACACACATTAGAGATGAGCAGCTCTACAACTGCCAAAAAGCTGAACATCCACCAATTTTTGTCTGTTTTTACACTTTCTGGCTCTGATAAATTAGACTTTCAACCCCACCGGTAGGTTTTGGGATATTAAGCATTAACATAATGTAAGAAAAATAAGTAAAAATGCTTGAGTTGCATTGACTTTATGAATAAGGCCTAAAATCTATACCACAGATCAGATCCTAACAGTGAATGTGTTGTGTAGTTTTATTCTTGGCCACTGACGTACAGTACGATCAATACCAATTATACAGGATGTTTTGATGAAGATAAATGAATCGTGCCTCAGTGAAGCCTTCTTGTGTTAATTCAGCTCTTTGTGCTCACTCTTGAAAGTAATTTGATAATAATCTCTGATATTTTGCGATCATGAAAAGCGCTTAAGATATTTTGAAACTGATGAGACGACACGAGGCGTTCACTTTGAGTAGTAATTATTTGCGCAGATGTGTGTCTAAATCCCCTTTTGTGGAGTTTTTCTTTTTGACCTTCAAAATATCACTGAATGTGTTTTACTCAAGTCTGCGGCGAATAAAGGCAACAAAAAGACATTTGCATGGAAGCTAATTGTTATCTTCCTGTATTCAGTGTCTGCCTTCACCATGAGCAACCGCTGAGGCATTCAGGGAATAGTCGCCAGTTAACAGGGAGACCAGCTGAAGCAGAACACCGTTCCACCTCCCCGCCATCATTACTCCCGTCCTCCCACGGCTCATATTCTGTCTGTCAGATTTGACAGATTTTCTGCATCTTGTTGTAAATGTCAAGCAGGTTTCTAATGGCCAGTGCTAATTTGCTAGCTCCTCTACATTGTCCCTTCACTTAACTCCACTCTGCCCCGATGCTGCTCGCAGTTACGCCGTGATGCACATGGTCGGCTTCCAGATAAGCTAGCAGAGAATTTGAACAAGGCAGGTGGCTCCTCTGATGGGCAGAAACCCTGCTATCTTTGTTTGTATCCCGCTGTGGTTTAAGGTTTATGAAGTGGACAATCTTTCTTATGAATCCTAAGTGATGAGCAAGTCACTCATTTACGTACAAATGAACTATTTTCATACAAACACTGATGGATGAGGATTTACATCCCCTCACCTTACTGGGGAGACCAGCGAGGAGCAGTGCTGCGAAAACGTTTTGGCAGCAGAAAGCTTTGTCAGAAATGAAATGTGATGAATGCCGTCAGCCGTTTCCTGCGAGAAAACCGCGTGGTTTCTCAAACAAAAACACGCATTTCTCTTCCCTCAAGATGCTCATAATTAAGTAGCAGCATCTGAGCAGCTGTCTTCGCAAAGGCATTTATTTTGGAAGATGTGAGTCAGGTTTGCACACCAGCGAGTGGCAGGTACGTCACAAGCAGTGGCAAAGAGCTGTGTGTATCCGGCATCATTTATGCAGATGCATCGGCTCGCTAAATTAGTCATATGGACGATGATGGGATTTCTGTCCCATCACAAGTGACTAGTGGGACGGCATTAGTTAGTGCAGATGTGCTGCTTTGTTTGAGAAGGTTTGCATGCTCTCTTTAATTTCCCCTGATGGTCGCGTATTGATTTGGAGTTATTATAATTTAAATTTTCCAATAACAGTGTGATATTTGTGCATTTTTCATTGCAATTTCTTTTTAAGTTTGTAAATAATAAAGAAAAAAAAAAGGAATGAAAACAATAATAATGCAGGCTGAAGGAAGCTGGTTTTTCTGTGAATACATGAGATGAAAACATTCGAACTGTAAAAGAAAGAGACTCTTTATGTTCTACTGTTAAAACAAAACTGCACACGTAATATATTATGTGCAGCTAATGACCAGTGTCACTAAATAAATGATAAAACAAACAACACCTGTCAGCCTGTCACGGATCAGCTCTGTGCACATGGTTGATTAATATTAGATTTTTTGACAGAGATAATTCTTAGTCTAAGTCTTTTTTTTTTGGCCTCGAAACCGTCCGTACCTGTTGACATGTAGCAGCCGTGTCTCATTACACTCTCCTCTGTGCATAAAGCTTCATGTGTGACTTCGCTCACGAATCGACTGCTCGTTAAATGCAACTTGCAGCCTTCATCAAAGGTGTGGGGAAAAAAAGGTAAGGTATGTGAAACTCGTCACGTTAAGACTGATCAACGCTTTGACAAGATGAAAATCTCCTCAGCAGCGTCAGATATCACTGCAGGGCTGGCATGTTGTGAAGTTAGTGCAGCAGCTAATGACGTGCAGCTGCACCCTGCTTAGCTCCACTGTAAAAAAAAGAAAAACCATCAAATACATTTCTGTACTTTTGAAATACATGAAATAGTGATAACACCACAAAGATAGACTGAATTTACAGGTCTAATGTAGAATTGTGTTAAAAACCTGTTGCAGTGAATCATAACAAACAAACAAAATTGCTTTTTTTTTCTTCTTTGTCATAAAAAGACAAATTTCATCATAATTCTACAAATATTTCCTTTTTGTTTAATAGATGAAACTGGTAAGTTCAATTGTAATGTTGTAAATATTATTTTCAAATTGCGTAGAATTGATGGCAATTAGCAGAAAAGGTTCTATTGTTTCTGTAATTTTACTT
>NW_007578036.1:317324-369245 GCF_000690725.1 Stegastes partitus | reverse complement strand
TTTCAAAAACTCCACTCATCTCACACTGATGCAGAGTCTGCTGCAGATAACTTTCATCATGTTTACACAAAAAATCATTCCACCCTAAAAGGTCTTCCTGGAAAATGATCACCAGATAAATGACAGATAAGCAGCTACCTCCTGTGCTCTGTACACACATTGACTGAAGGCTTTTCAAATAGCTATTTTTGTTTTTATTTTGTTAGGTGCAGACACGCTACCTCGAATGCATTACAATTGCTCTTAGGTTGCCATGATGGTGCAGGTATTCTGTAGCTGAGCATGTGCTCGCTGGGTATCATATTGCTTGAGCAGTCTTCATTATCAGATAACAATTGCTGGTAAATGGTAACAAATAGAGAACCCGGTGAGTGGAGATGAGGCTAGATAAGATATAATAAAGTTATACAGGCCTTGTGCATTCTCCACTGATTCAATTACAGCCTAATGTTCTAGATTACCCAGTCTGTGATCAAATAAAAAGAAGAACCACTTTCCAATAAAAGTACACCTAGTTCTGTCCGTAATTGCAATGCATTCAGCGTGTCACTGTAATTAAGCCTACGTAGTTAAATGAGCTGCTGTACAATGAGCCTCCTACACCGAACAGCGGCGCATTGACAGACAACGCGCACTGTAAGGCTTCCTTTTGTCGCGTCCGTGTTTGAGAGCAGAAATGAGAATCTTGCCAATTTCCTCGGCATTGTTCATGCAGCACGTGTCGGGCTTTGACTCGCGCAGCCTTCAGTTGTGTAAATTCCCTTGGATTGATGGGTTGTGCGCGCGTGTGTGTGTGTGTGTGTTAAATGAAAATGTGAGTGAATTTTTCGAGAGTGCGAAGGAGTGCATCAAACCGTGCCACTCTCTGCAGAGTACAGAATCCATAGATGGCTGCCGACGCTGATACGGGATTATCCTCTGGTGGATTTTCACATTATACATCTCATCTCCTCCTGCAGAAGCCATATTGCACAATAGCGAGCTCGAGCTAAACAAACTGATTGCTCAAGCAGGGATCCCATAGGCTGGATAACCATCTCCCTATCTTCCCATTTTTTATTTCCTCTCCTCATTCGACTCTACAAGGAGAAACTCATTGGCTTTGAGGCACGCTGACATTTTCAACTATTACGTTTTCAGTCTATAAATATCTATACATGACACGCGGGGAAAAAAAAAAGTATTTCAATTATTGCCTCGAAAAGTTTAAGTAGCGATGGAAGAAGTTTTTTTACTCCTTCACTTCACTTCCTTTATAGAAATTAATTATATTTACAAGCAATTCCAAGCATCACCTTGATGTGGATCTAATAAAAATTCGCAGCTTGTTGTTGTCATACGAAACAAGCAGCAGTTTAACAGCATCCATTATATAATTATATAGTACATGACACAAACTAATTCTCTTCTATTATCTCGATTGTCATACATCTGCTATACTGATATCAGCTTAGTTTTAAACTTCAGACAAACTTGATTTGACTTTGCAGAGAACCACAGTTAGTTTCTTGTGATTACGGTTGCGGCTAATGGCTATTTTGATTGAACAGATGATGAACAATTTGGCAGCGTTCAGTTCGATTTGTTTATAGTTTATTGTTAAAACAGCTGTAATTGAGGTGTTTGTTGGAGAAAGTTTGCTTTTCATCGACATCGGTGCCCAAACACTGAAGGAAGTTTCAAATTCTCCAGAAGTCAAGTCAACAATGGCAGTGCTGTTACTGACTGCTATATCCTATAAAACATTGCAAAGTCGCAGAAACACCGATGAGATCTCTGTGTGTTTTTCTGTGTTAAATAGTGGACTGATGCTGTATATCTACTGTAGTATGAATGAAATTCCACAGTCAACATCGGTGCATGAATTGGCCCTTAAGATGCTCGTTGTGTACTCTTGTTTTGTACCCTAGGTTTTGTGAGTTGTTGCTACAACATTGTAGTTTCTCATTCCAAACTTTATTATATTGAGCTAAAAGTTGTTAAACCCAGCAGCCAGTGCTTCGCTGCTGCTGTCCACTCTGACTGACAGAGGGGGCAGACAGGGCCTGTAAAAACTTGGATGTTTTCATGGTCTTGTGTCCAGAACACCACTGTGGCCAAATGTCTGTACTGACAGCGGCCAGCATGAGCAACAGACTGACGCCAGCGTTAAGGCAAGCTCCTATACTTCCTGTGATAACTTATCAAGGACGAGCTGCTCGCCGGCTGCTCTTCACTGACGCATAGCCGGGCGGCCGTTAAGCCAATGCTTCGGCCTGCAGTACGCTAAAAGAAACCGTGGTTGTTATTTTCGGTGCATCCAGTGCTCCTCCGGTGGCCCTGTGCTGAGCTCAGCGGTGAACTTTGTCCATATGTTCCCAGACTGTGAGAATAGGGTCCACATAATCACATCGGACAGCGAATCACATCAGGTTGTGACTCACTTAACTCCGGTGAGCTCACGTCAGAACATGTTGAGTCAGCACACATGATGACGTCCCTGAGTCTCGATTTTTTGTCATTAATTCGTTGCACCTCTACTAGTAATGCTCGTATAATTTTTCATTGCATCAATTAGAAATCAACAAAATGACCAACAACAAACAGAATGAGGTGAAAGTGACGGAGAGCTGCATTGAGCTGTGGGCCAGATTAAAACCAGGTAGCGTAAAAAAAAAAAACTACCAAGTACTTTTTTAAAAGTAAGCGACTTTATCTCTTTTTTTGTTGTTTTTACTTCACTACATTGATTTAACAACTACAGATACTTTACAGATTAGAATTTCATGTGTAAAAAGCATGAAATGAGCTCTGAACTTTTGTGCTGTTATAGATTAAACTCCATAATATATGACACAGTTAAATCCAGCTACAGCAATAAAATCCTGCTCACATCTTAATGCATCAGCAGTTATATCTAAATATTATAATACATCACAACAATATTGCATACTTACTTATATTTTACTTACTAATAAGTAAAACGTGTTCTTTTGATATAAGCGCTGTAGGTAGAAATCTAGAAAAGGCTAGAATTTTCAAATATACAGCCCTCCTCCTGTAGCTCCTCCTACTTCCTGTTCCTAATTTGAATTTCTTTTATTATTTTTTTCTACAAAAAGAGAAAAAAAAACTTAAGTCAGCATATCCAACATTTCAATTAAGTGCCTACATGTGCTACTAAACCTGAAAAAGTTGGAAACCCTAAAAATCATTGATATTTTACTACTTAAATTAGTAATTAGTTTTCATACTTGTCTCCTCTCTGCTCTGTGTAAACACTGGCTGCAGTTCAGCCCAGTTCAGAAAAATAGTTCCTGATTTTCTATCAGAAAGATTTCGGCCTCTAATGGCTTCACAATTGCACCAAAAAGTGAGACATTTGTTGTTGTCTTATTTAGTTATTTATTGCATTTTAATCATGTTTTTACTCAATAATTTGATTGCCTGTTTTGCCTTTTTTTTTTATTATTATTGTGATTCAGATGCTTTGAAACTTCCTCCTACTTTGCATCATTTGATGTACAGCTTGAATGATAATAGAGATAATCTTGATCTAGATATTGGCATGGAACAAAATGATTAAAAGAAATATCCCAATTTTAAGTTCAGATCGGATTCATTTTTCAGTTGAACAGCTCATCACAGGTGAGTGGTCCAAGGACCTTAAACGAAGTTATTTCTCCTTTTACAGTTTCTGGCTCTGATAAATGGTGTAATCTTGGCAATTTCTTTCAATCTTCTTTCGTCTTAAGATGAAATACCCTTTTCAACTAGCCGGCGAATTTTAGGGCCTCATAGGGTTAATGCCAGGTTTGAATTTGTGACTTGAACCTGTAATAGAATAGGTGTACACGGTGGTGTGACAGTTAGAGAGGTGGCTGAGGCAGGTGAAATAAGGCGTCCAGGTTGTAATTGAGCAGGTCACTGAACACCAAATTGCTCCTGATGGCTCGGACTGCGCCCTGTAAGCTGGCTTGATGCCACCGTGATGAAATAGTGAAAGGGTTAATGAGATGCAAATTGCACTATATGTGGAGTCGATTTAGAAAAAAAAGACTCGACTGGCTTTTTCTGCCGCTGGAGTCACGTGATTCGGACTCAGCACTGCAAAGCGTATGTAACAGTAAATATCTGAAAATACGTAGTAAAGTCATCACCAGGTCCAAAATATCAATGACAGATGAGCCAGTAGAGCTTCCAGCTATGTTACTGGAGCTTTTTTTTTTTTTTTGTGTCTACTTTAAATCAGCCTTTAAAAGTTGGGCAGCTGGTAATGAAAAAACCTTTTGTGAATAATTCATTGGTGCTATCAAGATTATTTCACTTCGCCCGGATTTATTAAAATAACAAACCAGCAAAAAAAGAAAAAAAAACCTGCAAAAATAACTCATTATCCTGTTAAGTGCCCTTTTATGGAAATACTTCTTGTATTTTTCTTAAGTGCACATGTAACGACACACAGCTCATACAATCATACCATAAATGCACTGACTTGAACCGAAGCAGCTTCACCAGAGTTCACAGCGACTTCAGTGCAGACGGTGAAATATTCCATTAAAGCTAAAAACCTTGGCGCGGCCTTCGAAAAACAGCAAAGACTGTAAATTTGCCTTGTAAATCTAACAGTTCTCAGTCGTTCTGTTTATACCACAAAACAAGTCTGCGCATTTTACTCCCCAGCCTGTAAAGAAGTCGCTGATACAGTGAAAGATGAGGCTATGAGACAGAATCACATCAGCAGGGGAATATGTTTTTCGGTTCAGGTGGGTGAAATAGAGGATGATGCAACCACTCAAAAAAAAAAAAAAAACCTCTCCAATATTCTTCCCACACAGAGCTTCAAGAAAAAAAAAAAAGTTTTTTACTTGTTGGAAAATGAATTTCTGATCAGTTTATACTCTGAGTGCCTCACTCTATAAAAGAATAAAGGCAAATAATAAGCAATATATCTTTAAAAACATCCATTAAAATAACAAAAACATGCCTTCACTTAATTTGGCAATATATCCCTTCATAGATTAACGCACATTCTGGCTTTCTAACCAAAAAGAAAAAAAAAAAAAAGATGTTAGTTCTCTCACAGAGCACAATAATTAGTGTATGAAGGAGTCCTGGAGCCCATAGAACTCACTGCATAAAGAAAGTCTTTTTTTTTTTTAAAGTCTTATCAGGTAGAAGGACTGTGATGACTTTTTTTTTTCCTATCATTTGAAACCTCAAAACCCTGATCGAGGCCCTCTGGTGATCTGCTCTAACCATTGTGGAGGCAGGGATGAAAAAAAAGATGTCAAATATGAATAGAAATTTCAAAAGGATGCACCGTCTTTTGTAGTATGGAGACGGAAGTTGGTTTCTTGGCGCTGCTGCAGGAAGGACCAACGAAGACACTAAAAGCAGTGTCGGTAATAGTGCATGTGTGGTCCTGTCAGTGATAATAACAATAATCAGGATTCTGATCTCTTTTTCAGATTTTCTGTGTGGGTCTAAAGCTTAAGTGATAGTTTTTAGGTCTTGTTTATTCTGTTTGACACCTTAATTTTGTTTGTGACAACTAGATTTGATGATTAAAAGACGGCATGCTGTCAGTAACGTCGACTGAAATTGATGTGTTTAGCAGGTGGAAGTGAAACATACACTTCATGACAGTTAAAGACAAACTTAACTCTCTGTTTAGGTTGTTCTACTCACATATTTAAAAAAAAAAAAAAAAAAAAGCATTAAACCCTACACCTTCCCAAACAGGATGTCTGAATGATAAACAGCATGTAAGTTTGACTTGAATGTTTAATTCAGTGCTGTAAACTACTACAGGTAATGCTCTTTGCAAAACTCTCCACACTGAGGACACCTGAGTTGAATAATCATTTTGTTTAGTAAGGTTTCTAGCTTTTTGTAAGTTTCAAGCATCCAAATGCGATAGCTCCAAGTCTGCTCACTTTCACATTAACCCTATTCAGGACTTTCATGTTGCCATATGTATAAGGTCTTTCGGGGTCCATTGGACCATATTTGTTATTATTCTTTATAGACTTTTATACTATGTTAAATACATTTTCTGATAAGTTGACATAATTTTGTTTCCAAATGCATGACAAAAGTCCTTCTTTTATATTTAAAAACAAAACAAAACAAAACAAAACAAAACAGAACAAAAACCAGTACCTGTCACCTAGACCAAATGGCATGGGGTCCAAAAGGTCCCAAAAGGCCTGAAAAGGGTTAAAGTTGTGACATCAGTCTCATTTGGTCAGAGCTCATACTGCATTTCAGTACCAAAATTGGCTTAAAAGCATCAAAGGAAGCAACAACAACAACAACAGAAACCCTTTGTCCCACAATTTTACATCTATTACAGGCAGAAATTTGAACAACAATGAAGCTTTACTGTGATGGAGACTCTAACAGGTTCATGAGGCTAATAGACGTAACAAGTTGCTTCCGGCTGTTTAGAAAGTCTTTCCTCTAAGTTTATTAAATATCTACAGCATAGAAACAGCAATAACTTCATCACTTCCTTACAGTTATGAGTTATCCCTGACATAGAGACAGTATGGATCAGGATCTAACAGCAGGTCACACTGTGTAATTCATTGCAGTTAATCGGCTGCAGTTAAATCAGAGGTTACGTTACGGTCATCCTCTGGTTGACTCCTGAACTCTGTCACTGCTGTTGTGATATTTTTATTTTACTGCTGCCCAAGTAGAGAAATTAGCAGTCTGTTATTGGACAGTTTTATAAGCTGCTGCTAGTTTAGATTTGGTCTTTTGTTCTGATACATCACTTCATGTACTGTCCAGTCTCGCCTACATGTCAAACACTGTGGCTCTTCTCATCACTGTGGCATGAATGAAGCCGTGAGGAACATTAACATAAAAGTGACCTACGTCTGAGCGACAGAATGCTGTCACTTTAGCAGATTGATGAAGCCGACAGCGTCGCGTCTAAGATGTCTGAAAGGGTGCTTGAGTGGCAGCCACGATAAGAGCAAGTGGACTTCTTTAAATGCTCAGGAACGCTGCTTCACTGCTTGCTTCCTTATCTGCCTAGCGTAGGATACACTGGTCTATCCTTTACAAAAGGAAAGGAGATAATGTCGTCCCACGCTTCCTTGCAGCAGCAACATTCAAAGTGAGGCGCTATCAACGGCAGACCGACGTCAACACGACGTCCGCCGCTGCATAACTACGTAGCCAAGTGTAAAAGTAGTCCGATTCTTTCGCGTTGTCTTTTCTTGTGTCCTCATAAATTCTCCTTCATGTGTCTCCTTGACCTTGTGATATACTTTCTATCAAGAGCAGGGAAACTTTTTTTTTTTTTTTTTTTTTATTTTTGTTAAACGATTGAACCTCAGCCATTGTTGTTGAATAGTTTTGTTATGTACTTTGAGAGCATAAAGTACAAAATACGATTTTTGGTGCAACACAGTGACTGTATGCTTGATAAAGTTTAGGTAGATTCAGTGTTAAGTTGCTATTTAAACTTTTTCTACCTAACCCTCTTAACCCAAGCTGTTTCTAGGTATTTTTTTTTCTTCTGTCACATTTTTACTCACTTTTACTGCATTATAAAGACCTGTTCCTCTATGGAAACAGCACAACCATAGCTAGAAGTAAAGAAAACTTCAAGTCTTCGATGCAGTATGACACATTTATGATGCCATAAATAATAATAAAGAAAAAAGAAAGATACATTTAATTGATTTATTTTTTTACAAAAATAGGAAAAACCTGAAATCAACATGTATGACATGTTTTCAGTTCATTCAGGTGTTACAAATACTTCAAAAATGGAGGCTCTACATACTAAAGATATTTTATTATTTCAATTTTTAATTTGTTTTCATACTTGTCGCCCATCTGCTAAAAAACCGCCTGTAGTTCAACCCAGTTCATCCAAATAATCGCTAAATTTGCAACATGTCGCAGCCAAGTCACTAATGCCTTCATGGTTGCACTAATAAATAGAATATAGGGATTTTGATGAAATATTCCGATTTTTAGGTTGGATTTAGTTGTTTTTCACACATTATAAGTCCAAGAACCATCAGAACCCTAAAAAATCTGCCAATTCTCTGTGTTTTTACTGTAGCAAAAAGTCTAGTTTTGGATTAATAAATAAAAAAATGTAAAAAGTCTTTCAAATCTGCCAGCAATTTTTAGAACTTATTGTTGTAGCAGTGAGAAGTTAAATTAAATCTCTAAAGTTAAAATCTGTACTTGACTTCCACTGACAGCATTCAACAGTAAAAATGCTTCACAAGAGGTGCTTCATTCCTCTATTGTGTCATACTTTTAATCATTAAAAAAAAAAAAAACGCATTGAAATATTCACTCTGAAATGTGACACTGGGCGACTTGAATCTCTTTCCTTTAACAGAGTTTCTGGAACAAAGCTCAGACCTGCTACTGGGCGGAGATCATCTACTGCAAAGCAAACGAAGAGAAAAATCTGTAATACTAAGAAAAACATGAAGGAGTGACTCTTTAGAAAGCATGCATCCTCTCCTCCCTCAGATACAGAGTGTGTTGTCTGTGCCTCCTCCTCCCCCTCGGTTCATCTCATAGCGTCCAAACACTCATCTTGATTAGCCGTCTACCTTGAAACCGCACGCAGCCGAAGGCCGAGCCCACCGGCATCCATACAGCTGCTTTCAGTTGCCAGAGAAGAAAGCAGAGTTAATCTGCAGTAACAAACAACATAAAAGACAAACATTGATGTTGAAGAGCAGATATTGAGTACTGAATATGGAGCTGGGTTTATGCCGCTTTCTTGCTATGACACAACTGCTTCATGGCCCCGAGCATCACCGGGTCACCGCCGGCCTCATCGATGCTTTATGCTCCAAATAGGTCCACAGAGCGACTGAGAAAAGAAAAACAAACAAACAAGAAGCAATAATGGAGAATTTATTATTTTATTATGTCAGAAAAGAAGCGTATAATGCCGCAGACTTTACAATATGATGCCTTTGTTTCTCTCAATCACGGGAGCTGCTGTGTACTCAAAGGAGGGATGCAAAATCACACAAGCCACTGCTATTTATTCGACGCCTTCTAAAAAAAATTGTTTACGGTTTTCTAAAGGAGATTAATGCAGCCGTTTCAGTGTCTATTATCTTCCTGCATTGTATAACAGAAGAGTCAGATTTGGACACATTCAAATGCAAATAGCGTCGCAGGATCCTGCATAATCATACTTGTTTTTTTGGGGGGGTTTTTTTTGGTTTCATTTTAGATAAGAAAATGCCTGTTGTTGAGATTGTACCAGTAGATGTAAGGGGCGAAACAAAATGTAGTAAATTCTCAGATAAGAACAGTGAATTAACCTTTTTTTTTTTTTATAAGATACGCATATCAAAATAGCGCGTAATCGAAACATCTGGTAAATAAAGCCGGAGAAAACCGACCACCCTGCTGCACAGAACCACCGGATGTGTCCGCTGTCGGAGATATATACAGAGGAGGGTTTTATTGAACACGCTGGACAAGTGAAGGAAGTTAGTGTCTCATGATTTTTATGGACAGTGAGGAAGGAAAAATGATGCTGCCCTTTTGACTAAAGCGCTCAGTGCTGACCAGGGCCAGCTGAAAACAAAATGCTGGACTCCAAACTGGACTCCAACACATTTGTGCAGGCAGGTCGACTGAGGTGAAGTTGTCTAATTTGCAGACGTAATGCTGAGAAGGAAAAGCTCAACATATATATATGTAGAGAGAGAGAGCGATTACATTACATGCATAGTAGGTGGACCCCATAAAAGCCTGTACAGTGTAATGCAATCAAGTACATTAGGAGGTGGAATATGACCAGTTTGAATATTGTTTGTCAGGGAGATTTTCATCCAGTTCAGCAAACGTTTAAAGCCGTGTATTGTTTTTTATGCTGAACAGAAATATAAGCTCAGCCTTAAATATTTTATTAAACTCTATCCAGTCTTTCAAACATCACGGAGTAAGTACTTTCTGTTCCACACACCATCTTTACAGCTTTCAATATCTCTACAAACATTTGAGACAATAGATTGTTGATATTAAGATCAGATCAGATAAGACTTTATTAACCCTCGTGCCAGATATTGCACAGAAAAACCCACAAAATGATCTAACATAAGAAATGCAGTGCCGAAAAAGTAGAAAAGCAATAAGATGTAAGTACAAAACAAGACTGAAATAACATCATTAAGATCAAACATGGCTGGAATAGAACAGTTAAAAGTAATGCTGACAATAATACTGAGGTCATAAATAACATCACACATGATAATAAAATATTGCGCCTGAAAAATGAGATAAAAATGAAATGTTGTCCATTACATTGACAGTGTCGTACATGTAAGTGAAGCACATTTAATCAAAATGTTATACATGACAGTGAAATATTGCACATTACATATCGCACATGAAATGAAAAGTTACACGTGATATGGAAACTGATGTTGCACAAACTGTTGAGACAAGTGATATTTTGCTATGATGTTGACATTGTTGTTTTGATCTTAGCTGTCATCATGTAAATCAATGTAATGTCATCATCCATAAGACCAAAGGAACTCTTTAGGCACATCTATGTTATGGGGCAGGTGCATAATAAAGGGATGGCAATATCAAAGAATGTCAATCACACTCCTGCATAATCCTGTCTAACTTGCAAAGAAACATTTATTAGCGCAAAGTTTTGGTGCTCGACCTTCATCAGGCGTCAGTTTATTGAGCCGATCATGATCCAGCACCGAAACGTTTTGCAAGTTCGATGGTGTCTGACTGAGCTTCTCCAAGAGATAAACAGGATGATCAGGCTGTAATTCCAGCTGTTATAATGTCTGAATTCCAGAGGCACCAACTCTCAGCACCAGCTTGCTTTAAGGTCATGAGATGTCAGGCCCCAAGTGGTACATTTGGAAATTTGTAATATTTCCTTTATCAGTTTACCAGTTTTGTGGATTTGAGATCTTTTTCAATCTTAATGTACCACATTTTGTCACTTTCTGGGTTCTAATTGCTGCTCATAGTTGTATTAAACTGTATGTTTTTTTGGGTATTTCTAGGCTGTGAAGCTATTTTAGACATCACCGTTTGAGGTTTATTATCATAAACCTTAAATTCCATCTTTGAACATCCATTTGAGATCTACAGATTCTGCCAGTGTCTTGTCATGAGACATCTGACGGTCACATCTTGGTCACGACTCAGAAAACTGGCATTAACTCTTGGCCTGACTGCATTAAATTAGCAGATAAGACATCTTAAATTTCGCTGCAACGCTTTGAACCTTAAAGCTGCGAGTCTCTGGTTAAGGACGGAGAAGCACATAACGGATCCTGAACCATCTATACCGAGAAAAGGTTTGTGTTTGTGCTTGTTTTTTTTTTTTCCTTTCGTGTACAATGAGTGCAACCAACATGGGGGCAAGGCTTTTAAAATGTCACTGGTTCTTGAGAAAGTCAGCAAAGTCTTGTCATGCGAAATAAGAGCTTAGACGAAGACGCGACTGCATGTAAGTCACTTTAAGTTCATCAAAACAACATTTGTTCTGTTGACTTATTTATTTTCATTTTCTAGGAAAGCCTACAACTTATCCGCCCCTCGATGCCATCAGTGCAATTCATGAGCACCATTAACGCCACTGTATAGATGCTAATTTTACGCCACAATTTTCCACAAATAAGATGAAAGAGTACCTGAGGTAAACTGCTTTTCCTCCAATCAATACAAAAAAAAAAAAAAAAAAAAAGAGAGAGAGAAATTATAAAATAAACAGCAGCTCAGGTGTATTCAGAGCACAAGGAATGTTGTTTGGAGAGCCGGTTCTCCTCCTGTGCTGGCATCAGTCGTGTCATTGATATGACAGCTTTGCAGCAGCTGTCCCTGCCATTATCCTGTACGCCGATGCTTCAGTGGAGAGCAGCAATGATACTGAAGTCATTCAGTTGTTGCAGTGCCATTACCTGCAGAGTGTTTACCCTGCAGCCGGGCCCCTGGGGGCTCCAGGGTCCTGCTCTCCCCTCCTTTAAATACTACATGAGCGCCATTAGGGACCAGCGCTTTGTCCCCCTTCACCTCCAGTCGTACTCTTCAGTCTTCCTCGGTCCATTTAAGGCACCTAAAAATAAAACCTACTGATGGTGTACTGTTTTTTTATGGGGCTATATTTCATATGTTCCATGAAGTAGACATCTGTCGTCACTTTTACATTTTCCAGACACATCATATGTTTCTGTTGTTAGAAATACAAGAACACACACACACACAAAAAAACACTTTTTAAAAATAAAATCCTCTTCTAATTAGTCTAATTAGCCATAATCTGTTGCACGTAATACCACTCTGTCTCCGCATGTTTCCTGTCAAAAACATGTCAAAATAGACACATATTTCCTGTTATTAACTTCACAAACCCATCATTAGTCAGTTACTGCAACTTGATGAAAAAAATTGTTTTGCGAAATGTACGTCACTTTTCCCCCATGAAGGCAGCTGTTCAAAATATGACAGATTATTATACAAGAAGACAAATGACTACTTAATTAATAAAACATCTGACTGTAATTTGTTGCACAGAATTGCATATTTATGATGTGAGTTTGACAAATGTGAGGAAAAACACTATTAAACACCACTTTATGCTTTAAGTGTCGTTAGGATGAGACAGATATTTTGCAAAAGTGACTTTTTGATATATTGCTCCACCTTTTGTAAGGGGAAGCTACTGTCTTGTTATACACTGTGGCATAATGCACAGTGTATGTAAGGTGCATCATCCCTTTACATTTTAATTGCTTTCTTAATAGTCTCAGTATTTGCTAACTTTCTTACAGTTTGCATCAGATCAGGTATGCACGCATAGGTGATGATGTAATATTACATTGGCTGTCACTTTCACTGATATGCATTGGTACCTTGTGAACTTTCTGTTTTTCATTTAATCTTCTGAATCACAAATCATGCCATCAGGCTTGACAGGAGCCATCCATCCATCCATTTTCTATACACCACTTAATCCTCACTAGGGTCGCGGGGGGGCTGGAGCCTATCCCAGCCGACTTAGGGCGAAGGCAGGGGACACCCTGGACAGGTCACCTATCACAGGGCTACACTTAGAGACAGACAACCAAGCACACTCACATTCACACCTACAGACAATTTAGAATCACCAATTAACCTCAACATGTTTTTGGACTGTGTGGGAGGAAGCCGGAGAACCCGGAGAGAACCCACGCTGCACGGGGAGAACATGCAAACTCCACGCAGAAAGATTCCGGTGCCCCCACCGGGACGCGAACCGGCAACCTTCTTGCTGCGAGGCCTTGACAGGAGCGATATCCTTAAAAAAAAACAACAACAACTACATACATCATACACATATAGATACACACACACACACACACACACACACACACACACATACATATATCAAATATTAGCTGTATCATACTACATATAGGACATTTTGGGATCTCGCCCCTTCTAGCCGTGGTGGTTCTGTTTCCATAGAGGTGCATGACTTTGTTTTGCAGTTAAAAATGATCCCACAGTGAGTTGAAATGTGACCGGAGCCAAAAACGAAGCAGTACGAGGCCTTCTGATAAAACCAAAACCTACCACAAGTCTTGTTTTGTTGGAGCATTTTGAGAGAACCTGCCAAATATTAGTTACCGTTGCTGTAACTATGAATAAATGTCTTTCATTTGTATTTCTGTCTGTGATGCTGGTCATTCACGTAGCATGTTGAGAAAAGGCCTATAAATGTGCAATGACTTGGTGATGCACTTTCTTTCAACAACAAGCCGCATTGTGTAACCACGGTGCTCTTGAGACTTGACTGTCTATAAGGGCCATGTTAAGTGCACAAGTTATCAATATTTCAGTGCATCTCATCACTGGAACTGATTTATTTTTATTTTTCTGATGCAGTTTACTGTATAGTGACGCCTACAAACTGCCTACAGAAGTGTATGTAAGGAACTGCATTAAAGTGACACCAAAAAGTAGAAATTGCAGATGAAGCAACTGCAGAACTAGCTACTGTATACGTCCCACCAGCAGGAAAAACATATTTACTCAGCTGTAAATATGTAAATAAAGGCAGCAGCAGCAGCAGCACAAAGACACAAACACGCTTTTTGTTTTTAGCTTCTTCTTTATAAATACTGTCCATTCATAAGTTCCTGGTTTTCAAACATGTTGCTTCCAATAAAACAAGTTACTGTAACTTTTAGACGCGAGCATCTCCTTTAAATACACAGATGAAACGGAGGAGATTATTTGCCCTTTTATTTTCAAGAAATATGTCAAGTTTGGGTCAGTTCCACAAAACCTTTTCATTAATGAGTATATTTGCCCAGTAAAGTCTGACCTTTGTATGAATGCCTTTCAAAAGGTCAAGATATTACATCTAAATCATTTTATGTTAGTCACCTCAAGACTTAAGGTCAAGAAGATAAAAAAATAAAATAAAAAATGAAATTCCTTAATTGGCTCGTGTTCAGCAAAAACTGAGTTAGAAGTGTTTTTTTTTTTTATATCTATCAAGGAAATGAAACGTTGTTCTTAGGATTTAAGCCAAGGACATGAGACTTGATCAGGATATAAAAGGTCGAACCTGGATGTTGTGTATATTACAAATATTAAATGATAAACCTCATTTTAATTTATAATTGGACGAACTGTTGCTCTGCTTCTGTTTAATTCCCATCAGGATGCCCTTGATCTGTTTTTGACCACAAGCTACGAGAAGAAAAAAAAAATTCTGCTTCTCACAGCTGAAAACAAGTTCCCTTCTGTATATTTATATGAGGCTTTTTTTTTTGTATTCTGGGTAAGATTAATTTTGAAGTCTTTATTAGCTGCTGCTCCAACAACAAACAGCAGATTGTAGTTTCCACTGCAGGAAGAGCTCAAAGTAGTGACACCGAGGTCATATTTCGTATTGATTATTCGGTCTAAAATTGATAGTCGGTCTCGGTATGTTCAGAAATCCAATCCACTGGCGTTCAGTGAAGCTCCTCTTCATTCTCAATCTCTGCGGTCTGAACACCAGCTCGCCTCCACACAGACTCTCTCTGCATAATTTGAAATCTCGTTCATTGGCTTCTGGCTCATCTGCCTTTGTGTTATTTGCTGTGTCGGGCTTCTTTTTGTTAAGACCCCCCCCCCCCCCCCCTCGCCACCACCACCTCATGGCCCAAGATATTCATCTGAGGGCGGAAGTTGGGCTCTTTTGATGTTCTTAAGCCTTTGTGTGGGCAGACTGTCTCATTTGAGGAGTGCCAAAACATGAATCAGAATGTGGAAATGCAGCGTAAAGAGCAGACTGCCGGACCTCTTGTGTCATCAGCGAACTGGCTCAAGTGTTGAGGTTGAGCCGGCTGATTGAAGAGGAGATGGAGACGCACAGCACATATATGGACCCTCTTAAAGCACGTAACATGAGGCGTTATTGATTGTGAACAGTTTTCAACAGATGCTTCCGGCACACAGAGGTCAGAGGTCGGGGTCAGCTGCAAAACAACAGGCAGGAAGGCTGTTAGAGCCTTGTCGTGTTGTTGATGGATGGAGCCATCGGGAGACAAACCAAACATGCTTGTAGTCATGGTAACGGCACCTGTAGTTATAGATGCTGTAGCAATCTGTAGAACATTTTGTTTTATAGTTTCTACCTACCATTCTTAAGAACTATTCTCTGTCATTTTACATTATTTTCCCTGTTTTGTCAAAATACTTACAATAACTAATAAAATCACACAAAAAGTATTAATTTAACATTTTTTTTCTTTCTTTCTTTCTTTCTTTCTTTCTTTCTTTCTTTCTTTCTTTTTTTTTTTACTGCATTTGACAATAAACTTACCCTATTTTTAAATTTAAATCAGCAAAAAATGTTATTTTAGACATATTTGCTGTTGTTTAAAAGGACAAAAATGCTAATAATAATGTATAATAGGAATTTTAAAATGGCGTTATTTTAATTTTTTGTTAAATTAAAAAACTTTCAAGAAAGTGTTTGTTCATGTGTTAAGCATGAACAAATAAGTGAACAAAAAACAGGCCAAAACTGTAAATACATCAAAAACCTGTATTTTTACAAATAGTGTTTTCTTTCACATTGTGTGTTGGGTGGAACCAGAGGAACCTGCACGTTATTCTGCAGGTTTTAATGTTGTGGCTCATCAGTATATCTGTACTAAGCTCATGTCAGATGTTGACGTATCAGTAGAAAGTGTTTTCTCTACTAACAGCCAAAAACAGTGTTTTCAACATGCTGCACTGCCTATTGTTCTCTTCCAAGATAAATGACCTCTAGCTGGTTGGCATGTTTGCTCCCACAGCTAACTTACTATCATGCATGATTACTTTGTGTTTGATGGCCGCTGTCAGGATTTATCAAAGACATCCTGGACGTGTATCAGGTGCTTGACACAAACAAATCCCTCAGAGGAAGCAGTCGCTTTATGGTTCTCACCAAAGTGCGTGCCATCTGTGAGTTAAGGCTCTCATTTACCACTTCATACGCAAGAAATATTGCTGTAAAATGCCGAGAGCACTGCCAAATGACCTTCTTTCTTTTCTCTCTCTCTCTCTCTCTTCTTGCTCTCCCCTTGCAAGAAGCAGACTCATCCCAGTTTATAGTAGGAAGTGAGGTGCATCTGACATCTGCTTGAACAAGCCTCTCTCTTCTTTTTTCTTTGTGGGAGATGTAAGACCCTGCAGACATGAGAGAGGCAAAGCCGAGACAAGATTTGAACTCCCAAGTCAAATTACAAAAGGCAGATGACATTAATATCACACAAGGTTTGGCAGCTCCTAAGTACATGCGAGGAGACAGTGGGGGGGCCCACACAAGCCATCAGTCAGCCTCTCTTCCCCTCGTCTCCCCCGTCTCCCTCCTTCTCTCTGTCAGCCACGTCAGTTTTGCAGACAAATGCTTGGGGGCCCTTGATAGGTTGCCTCCTTTACATGGAAAGTGGGTGATCAGCAGCATAGTTTTGCTTGGAATAGAAAGAGGGGATGCTCTTGTTTTGCAGTTTGTTTTGTTTTGTTGACTTTGTTTTTTTTTTCTCTCTCCCCACAATCCTTTGCTCCATCTTTTTTTTTTTTCTCTGGTATTTTGTGATGTGCAGATACAAGTCGATCCTCTGCTTCTCTTGTTGTGTGAATATTTAAATTGCACGTCCTCAGAGGGGTTTCTCCTCCTCGCAGCTCGAGCGTTCGTTTGACTCTTGAAGGTTAGTCACCTGTTTTAATCCCGGTTCAAACTTTGCTTTATTCACGTGGGTATTGAACTCATTAATAGATGCTGCAATGACAATTTACATACACATGCTTTTTTTTTTTTTTCCCTCTCCAAACATTCCCAGTAGGACGCGGTGATGTAAGTGTCCGTGATTGATAGACAGCTGACTGTTTAGACAGCTAATCATATTATCCGAACACATTATCGCTGTGTCAAATGAGCTCCCAGGACACATGGGCTTATTATGAAGGTGTCGGCTTCGCTTAAGGTCTGCGGATAATTAAAAAGTGATGAGTGTCAATGACGTGCACCGTACCCTGAAATATAACAAAGAAGCTCACTTTAAATCAAACTCTTGTCAGTTTTTTCCCCCCGTGCCAAAGCGCATTCAGTGATTATTATTTGTTACAAAATGTAAAATGGGTCAGATCTTTGCCTGACCTGCTCTACACAGACTTAATGCTATGAGACATTTTTTTTCTCCCCCTGCACATACACAATAGGTTTTACAAGCGTGAGGCGGCTGTGTTTGGGGTGGTCTGACATTTAATTTATTTCTGTGTGTTATTGTGCTGAACAGTACTTTTGCGAAAAGATGCTTGGAGTTGGGGGGAAAAAAAAAAAATAAAACATGACTCTGTGGCTGCAAGGTCTTTAACAAGAAACTTATTTTTTTGTGTGACAGGAATATTAATGGCGGCTCCGGCTGCATTTGTTAAGCATTCGGTGCCCTGCCCTCCAAATTGTTATTACAACGATGTCGGATAAAATAGTTCAAGTAGTGCCGGGGTCATCGGAGGTGGGCATCCTAATATGCTCCCTTTATCACTTAATGAATTCATTTATATGAATTCATGAATTTCATGAGGTAATAATGTTCTTGTGGACGTGAGCGGAGGGGCAGGAACGTGAGGGCAACAAGTTGATCCTCTCAGTCGCGTTTAATGGGCCACGTGGCCTGTGAGCATGTTTTGGAACAAGACTTTCCTCGTTAAGGTTCTGCACCGACTGAATAATTAAAATCTTACAGAACGCTAGTTTAAGTTCACTTACATTGTAGGAAAATATTACAGTTGACAGTTGAATTCTGAGGAATAAACTCGTTTAGATCGCAGCAGTTCTTAAGGATGGTCCACGGAAAGATGTCTTGACATGACTTGTATGAATAATCATGGTGCAAGTTATTTATACCAGTCAGGTCAACATTTTCCCAAGTGCCCACATGTGTTACCAACACTGGATAAATGGTGATTGTACACACTCTACATATTTTATTACTTACAGTTTTAATGTATTTCCGTCCTTGCCTCCCATTTCCTATCAGCGCTAACTGTTCAAACACAGCCTACAGTTTAGCCGAATGCTTCCTGGAATTTTTGTCATGCGAGTGTTTGCCAGACGTCCTTATAGCTTCACCATTGCATCAAGAAGTGCAGAAGTTTTTGTTTTCACACAGAATTTGGCTAAAGCAAACTGATTATTTTTGGTAAATTTTTCAAAAAGACTTGTACAACAAAATGACTTAGATTTGGTTAATATCCCCAAGTCACACATGATAAGTTCACTGACTGACTGGAGGAAAATTGAAAATATGACTATTTTTTTCTCTTTTTACAGTTTTTTTTAGTTCTGATAAATGATGTATATGTGTAGATTTTCAGTATTCCAGGTCATGGTGATCGTATGAACTTCAGCACAAAAAGCTGCAAGACACTCTTTTAGGTTTCTTGAGCTTCACGTTTCAAGAGAAAAGTCCAGTTGCTTTTTTTTTTTTAACTGAATGATAAATGCTGTAATTTTAGCAGTTAAAAAAAAAAAAAAAAAGATTCCTAACATACCTTTCAACCTCTTGGTTTTGGGGTTCAGGGTGTAAAAAAAACTGTTAAATACCAAATTTTACGTCTATAACTGATGCAGAAAAGCAAGATGGGCCTGGTAATGAGTCACTGTGATGTTAATATTATTCATAACTCTTTCAGTATGTGCTGTAACGAGGGCTACTATAACCAGCTGCTGGTCTAATTTATCTTTTACACTAGTTTTGTTTGTTATGCATTAGTTCCAGGTTCATGAAGCCAGTGTCACATTATGTCTTTTCTGTGGAATTTATTTAGTGGATGCACACAGCTTCGAGCTTTAAGTTAGCTGCTTTATGTTATTAATAGCGCTGACACCCTGTGGACATGGCACAGCTTCCAACTTGGAATGCTCTTCATATTTAAACCGAGCTAATTTGCCGTATGATTGGGACACTGTAGGCGAACGGCGATGAACTGAAAACGTCGTGCGTTTCTGCTCTGATGCGGCGATCCCAGAACGTTGACAAAAAGATCCTTCCTCTTTGTATCACCTTCACTTGATGACAGAGTTTGGTGGCGTTTTCCATTTTTCCCCAACCAAAGTGATCTCCATTGATCATGAGGCGAGAGCAGGCGGCGAGGGCGTCTGGCTGAAAGCAGCGTACTCTGATAAGATTAAGGCGAGCGTTACCGAGCAGGAAGAGGCAGTTGCAACCTAAGTGAAGCAGCAAGCAGGATGGATTCGGAGTGGCTTGGATGGCACTGGTGAGGCAATTACCGCCGCGTGCCAAGGCCAATTCTGGTCGCCTTTCAAAAAAAATAAAAAAAATGTATGCAGGAGAATGAGGAGAGAGAGAAACAGAAACAGCATCTTTGAAAGTTAAGTCTTCATCCTTTGCTGCAAGCATGAAAAACACTAAATTCAATATTTCTGCAATCCTTTTGCCCTTGCTTTGAAAACAGGCAGCCGCTAAAGAATGCTAGCTTTCTCCCGAGAGTCTGCTATTATGAGACAATGATTTTTATACCAGTGACACTGAGCAAGATTTTTTTTTTTGCTAAAATCCGGCGCCTTGCCAATTATATTGGACTTGTGATATTGTGTTTTGTGAGGTTGGAGTTTGGGCCACAAATTAATAGAGCAGCATCTGAAGGAAAACGAGAGAAAGTCACTTCTAAATAAAACCTTGTGGCAGCCTCTTCTTCCTTTTGTCCTTTCACTTCAATTGTGACATTGAGCGTTGTAATTATTTTCAGTTCATGAAGGTGTTATTTTATTGGGGCTCTTTGCATAAACTTTTACAAACCAGGACACCATACAAAGCATGGAAGCAGCATTGAGGACAAATAAATAGCTCTGACATCTCTGTGACCTCTCTTGTTGCATTCTTATCAGATATAATATGCACTTACACACTTAACATACTTGAATGCAGGACTCAGGCCATGACACACGCTGAGCACAATGATGGTTTAAACAATGTAAATCCTTGAAATTTCGAGCAGAACACCAGGATAAAATTCATATTTCGATCCCCCGTGCTGCTAATGGAGGTTCTCACTAGTCCATTGGTTTCCTGGTGTTTGAGGAACATAAGGTGGGGCTGGACCCTCGTTATAGTCAGTGCAGTCAGGTTGGGTAGGGTCCTGTTGTCGATGCAAGCTGACTCCCTATCAGCTGTGATCACAGGTTTCATCTAATCATTACAGCAGAAAAATGTGTAACTGTGAAAAGCAAGAAAAATGGCACGCACTGTCGGCCTGTTAATTGCTGGGGGATCAAGCTGCCGTCTGTGTTGATTTTCTCTCTATTTGGCGCCGTATCGGTTCTCTACGTTTTTTTTTCCAGGTTTAATTATCCACTGGTCTCTTTGCTTTGCATCAAACTGACCACGATTCCCTTTTGAATCTAGTCCCAGTGTATTTGCTCTTAATGAGTTTGTAATCTTTTGACAGGTCGACTTTAAGTTAATATGAAAATCAAATTTTTCACCTTGCTAATATGTTTTTGTTTTTTTGTTTTTTTTTTTATCTTAGGAGACAAATCTGTAGCAAAATAAGCAGTTAACACCACAGCTGAACAGTTCCACCTTAAAACTATAGTGTACCAATGCAAAAACAAGACTCAGACTTCCAGAGTTTCATATGTCATAAACCAAGGAACCAATTCTGTCAATTTGTAGAATGAGGCTTTCCATTACATTAACATTCTTCAAAACTGGTTTCCAGTTTGAATGTATACGGTTGAGTTGAATTGCTCCAGTTGTACAACTTGCAAAATCACCGACTTAACCTGCAGGACAACTTACTCTTCTTTTCCTTCCTCTTGTGTTTCACATTCACATTGTTTTCTTTCATAGCAGTTTCATTGACTTCAGACTAAGTGCAGAGGTATGCAGAGGATGTTTAGGTTGATGACTTTGAAAGAAAACAAAAGAAAATGTATACAAATGCAGTTATTTTCTTAATCAAGGTGAGTCAACTTATACCAGGCTACAAAAGACATCCATAAATATAACTATAAATCATGCAACTCGGGTTGATGCGTTGGTAGGCAAAACAATATTCATCATCGTTATGGGCACCGGGAGTCAAGCATTCCTCTGCTTAGTGTCAGAAGTTAAAGTGTAACTTCAACTCCAGCAGCATCCTTCCTCGCACTCCACTAATCCTGTTTTTGAACCTCCTGTGTACACAACTAGTTCACGACTTATCGTGTAGACGTCGCTCGCCTCTTCAGCACCGTCTGCTCTGCTACATGTGCTGCAGGCAATGAGCTGTTCTGCTGGATGAACTATGTGATGAAACCGTTTCTAAATACTCCCAAGGATCTTTTTCTGCATCATGTTCTTGAAATAAAGAAGGCACATATCGGGCAACGTATCAACGTATTATCTGTGATAAACCAACATAGGCCGATAATATCGTTTGAACTACATATCGGTTGGGTAGTGTTGAATAGTTTTACAGTGTTTGGGCAAAGTCTTAGAGTTTTGTAAGATTATGTGCAATGTTGTTCTCACATTGGTATGATTCTACTGGAAACTTCAGGAACCACGCAGTTGTTCATCTTGCATTTGATTGAGGTTTCACTTTGAGATGTTGGATGTTAGCAGGGTTTTAAACTAAGGCCTTACTTTAGCCTATTAATGCCTGTCCTATTCCAAAGAGTCACCCTGTATAAATCAACAAAGGATCAATGAGTGAAGTGAGAAGAGATAAGCCTTGGTTTCACGTCTAAATTAGAAACCAGCCTGACTGAACCTGATTCTGTGTTCATGCTGCTCTCCAGAGGCCCGCTAGCTCCACCCCCTTTCAATGCACTTATCAACAAGCAACATTTTGCAGTTTGCCCGCTGCCTCCTGCCCATTGACTGGTGTCCGACAGAGGGGGCTTTAGGCAGGTGCTGGGCTCTGACATTTAGACCCCCATTGTCCCCGCCTGCTAATCCCTCTATTGTGAGCGATTAGCAATATCCTGGTCCCTCAGCTCTGGAAGGGGTGAACAGGCCGTGTGGGGTGGGAATGGTGCCACAAATGAACAAGGACAATGCAGCGTCACTAACTACGCTGTCTAATTTCATTACGCTGACACGTTAGTGTTTCAGTGCTGGTGTGTGTGTGTGTCGGCCTGATATGGAGCGGCGGAGGGACTGCAGCTGATGGGCAGCAGTGGTCAATCTGGTGGGCAGGTCGGCTCTTTGTCTAAATCATTTTGAATGGCACTGCGTTTTCTGGTTGTTGTTTTTTTTAGATAATATACAGTTAAGTAGGGTTGCAGATTGCAGTGTCAGAGGCTACGCCACTCAGGTGAAATGGGAGCATGAATCCTCTTTCACCAAACAGCAGAAAAAGAGTTGTGCCTGCCACGCTGATATCGATAATTTGTCGACACAATCACATCATTCAAAGCAATACTCCTCAATCCAAGCGACAGCACTCGGATGAAGTGGGGAGTCGAGAAGGACAAAGAGAGACAAGAGCTGAGCAGAATGGAGGGACGGGCTGAGAAGTAGGAACAGAAGAACCGGATATTGACAAAAGCAGCCGGGAGCAGACTGAGGGGGCACGAGGGAGTGGAGGGGAGTTATTTGTCTAACTTAAGCCGGGATCATCTGCCGTTGCTCCAAACCAACAGAGTCGAGCCAGAAGTTGTGTGTGCGGGTCCATGTCGGGCCCTGACAGTGATTTAAAGCCCTGTGCCCTTGGTTTAGCAGCGGCCCGCATGAATGTCAACTAGTGCATCGGCTAATATTGAAGATGGCGCTTGGCACCTGAGCCCACATTTGTAATGCAGCAGTAAATGGTGCAGGACTTTCAAGCAACGCCATGAATTATTCATGCAGACCATATATGTTGTACAAGTAAATGCAAATTCCAAAATTAAATTAAGTGCACAATATTTAGGGAACGTTATTTATCGTCTCTGAGAAGGAGCAATTTGCGAATGTCAGAAAAGGAGATATTGTGCACAACAAGACGAGTCGCAAGTAAATATGAAAAAGACCTGTGAATAATTACCATTATACACAGGCTGCTTTTGTATTTATAAATATGAAAGCATATGGAAGCCATACAGCAGCATGTATTGTGTTTGGTAGCTTAAGGCAACATGGTTTGGTCCCAATTTAACATGCGTTTCTTTTCCTGCTCGCTCATTACTTAGAAGTGTCACACAAGTTATTTTAAGCCAATGTATAAAATTATTTCACTTACTGAATAATACTGAATGCTGTTTTTGCAAACAGAACGCAAAAAACTGGCAAACAGTGAATTATGTCCCCGAGTTTCAACAATTAGTCAGTTACTCCATCATTACTATATAAAAACTCTCCTTCAGACAAATGATTAGAATAACTGGGTTTCAAGTAAAAAAATGTTGCCCCTTTATAAACTCTATGTTTTAGCTCTAGAGGTTCTGACTCAGCCGCTCTGGTTCCTACCTTTGAAAACAAGGAAGCCGTTTACGTTGGAGTGTGTCACCAGGTGGTGTGAGCTCCTACAGCTGGTTGCAGAACATTAGCTGCTACCGCGAACGCTTGATTCAGACGCCGAAATGACACAGAACTTTAACTACCTTGTAAGCCGGTTGATGGTATCGTTAACACTTGCTCGATAACAAAAAAATGTTCCGATAAGAAGAAGCTAAGCTGGACCTGTTGCGTGCAGTCCTTCTGACAGGCTTTTTCTAACAGAAGTAATCCTCAGCTCGCCTAAAAATAATCAGCAGCAGAATCAGGTTTAAGCTGTTATTTTCCTGCGCAGAGTGATGATACCTACCTTTGCTGCAGTACCAACTTGCGTTCTTTATGCTCAAATTACTACCTTTGAGGCTGTATGTCACCAATGCCATAATAACACGTTATTAACATGTGATATGGATGCGTTTAGCGGATCCATGCATCTTTGAATTTGTACCTGGGATTTAAGTGCATTCTTGGTTGTGACGCAGTTTGACTTGTACACATTGTCTAAATCATTTTGACATGCAGATTTGTGCTAGAATTTTGGCTCTAATTTATGTTTTTTAGTAGCGTTTCTTGTTTAATCAACCAGTTGTAAAATGGAAGCTGTTGTGTAAAATCACACCATACAGCCAAATTCAGTTTCACAGCATCACAATGTATAATTTCTACATTGGTCCACAGCACAGAAATGTATGTTTCACAATAAAGGCTTTACAGATTGTGAGACGTTTGCATTTTTTAACAGTTTCCTCTCTATTAACCTGCATCCACGCCTCCTTATTTGCTTACTTGCAAGTTATATGTTGCATGGCTCTCAGGTTTCTTTGTCCTTACACATTAAAAGAGTCACAAAGTCTGCATACGGAGGCTGCAGAGGAGACTGCATAAATAAAGTTTGAGCCCCATGTGGGACCATTATTTTGTTCCTTTTGCAGTCAAAGTTTAATGTTGTTTTCATCTGCAGTTGTATGCCTCGACTTTCAGCTATTTCCTGTTGCTTGTTATTGTTGTTTGGGCTGCAGAACTACTTTGTTAAGTTTTGGCACCAATTCTCCTCAGTTAGGTTCAAGAAAAGATCACAGTTTGGGTTAAAATACACCAAATGTTAAACACAAGCCTCTGGTTGTTTTCTACTTTTAGTGGGCGAGGAGATCCACCCCGAGAATGATCCAGGGAAAATAAAACATGTTGTAGTTCTACAACTTTTTTTTAGTGGAAGTAATACAATTTGTGTTATGGACCAACAAAACTGTGACACATTTTTTGCTTGTTATAGTGCAGATTAGATTTATGCTGAGAGCCGATGTGGTAAATTACAGAAAATAACTGGTAAAATTACATCAAACGTCTTTTTTTTGTTTTTTTTTTTCAATATTTGACTATAAAACCACGCTTTTTTATATTTTAAAACTATATTTGCATCAATAAAGATATGGTTATTTTACAGATATCTGCAGTTATTTGAATGAAAAAAACTATGCATGTTAAGGTCTGAAAATGGCAAATAACTTTATTTCATTGTTTTTGTTTTTTTATAGAATTTTCCTGTTTTACAAAATTACAGATAATTTCTTGTCAAATAATAAAATAATTAATTTACAGGTTAAATGTAAAAAAACTGAAAAAAAAAAAAAGAAAAACTGCACATTATTTTTATAAACACTAATTAATTGTGTGACCATAGAATTACAGTTTTACTGTATTTGCGTTACAATATTCCAGTTTTTTGAAAATGTTTTTTTGGCACACTTACTGCCAGATTTTCAGTTTTTCTTTTACAGATTTTTTTATTTATTTATTTATTTTCCAGGCAGGTCCTCAAGTTACATGTGCGCCTGAATCGGAGAAAGCATCTCTCTCTTGTGCTGATCTAATTTAAACATGAGCGTGCTTTAGCTTTGCAGCCTTTTCCAGTCTAAATGTAACTGTTCTTTAATTAATTCAACTTTTGCATGTTTGGCATTGAGACACCTTCTCAGCTCTCAAAATGGACTCTTGTGTTTATGGACTCTTGGCTCGTGTGCACGTGCCCCCATGTCTGAACATCTGTGAACCCCTCAACCTGTGTATCTTCTACCGACAGCAGCATGATTTATAGGATCTTCAGGGCCTGCTGGAGCGTAATTCGCTTATGGAAAATTGATTGATTGGAGTGAGCTCGGAGAAGCATCAAGTACAGTTTGATTGAATTGTGAGTAATGGTAGTCTAGACTGCATTCATAACTGTTGCCCTGCAGCACCCTGTTCAACTGGCCGTGCTTTTAAAGGCTCGGCTGTCTTCCCAACCAACCAGTCACATGTTTGAAATCCAGCTGCTTTGATTGAATGAAAATGGAAGTACTTTTGGTTTACTAAGCCTCAAAATTAGTTCCTGCATCTTGCAGCCTTCAAAATTTCCAGATCCATCTATGTCGTCTGGATTTTGTGGAACAAAACAGAGCTTTTGCAAAACATTGACAATCTGTTATTAACTTGTGATGTGGTCGGAACTCATTTATATGATACAAACAGAAGATCAGCACCGTCTGTGAGGGAACATTGCTCCTGGCTGCCCTCTGATTAATGTTTACCAGTTATTTTTTCCTTTTAACATTGTAGCATTAACGTTTAAACCGCTAAACTCAGGTAGCATTAGGACAATCTCAAAAACCTTGCAATTTTGTGTGTTTTCATTTTCTGTGCTTTCTATTCCAGCGTTATTATATGGGATTTTGATGTTCAATGTCGACTGAGTCACTCGAAAAATAAGTGAGCCGCTGTGTAGCTGTTTACCTACTCTGCTGAGTCGATTTATAGGTCACTGTTGGAAAACCCTCCGCTAAATATTGGGAAATAGTTTCCTGATGCTGACTGACAGAGCATTTACGCAGCCCTGATAGGACCAGAGAGGAAGTCAGAGATCAAACAGCGGAGTAGGGGGAAGAGTGTGAGATAGCGAGCGGTAATTCCAGGCCCTGCAGTTGCCCCCGACTCACCTCTCAGCTTAAGGTCGCCAGATGGACGGCTGTCTCGCCTGGCTCGGGGACAGGGGAGGCAAAAAAAAAGATTGAGGGACTTCTCCTCAGAGCTCTGTGAAACTCTTCCTGGCTGGGTAGCAGCTTTGTTTTCCTGTGATGTCAACTCCCAGTGCAGGTCGGCAGGCTTAGTGCAGGATATGTTAAAACACGCCGGCATAATCCTCGGCATTGTGATGGGAAGAGTAAATATATTTAATGTCTCATTTTAATCTTCACAGTTTGCAAATCTGCCTCGGAGTTTATTCGCAATCACTGGTATATAACGACGCCGCTTCCCATTTACCTGCAGTCTGTAGAGCGCTCCACAAAAAAAAAAAAAAGAATCTCCCGCTTGTCATCCTCTGTATCGACTGTCAATGTCTTATGTGGTCGCTTTGCCCCTGTTGGCAACCACTTTTCTTTTGTTTGGGAGGAGAAGAAAAAATTCTACGCTGGCAGTGTAAAATGTGCCACCTCGGCGAGAGAGAGTGCTCCTGTCGCATTGATTTACTCCATCAGAAATGGTGAAACGAGTGAAATTGAGTGTGGAGGGGAGACAAAAAAAAAGAAAAAAGCGGACACCCAAAATAGCCTCATACACAGATACACACTGAGACAGAACGGTCCCAACAGAAGAAAACATTAAAGAAAGTTTGGACAAGCAAGACCATACTCCCGACCCTTTATGATATAGTGTATGCATTTTCGGTGAGAAAACAAGTGAGCTGGTTCAAGGAGAAAAACATTGTTTAGATCCACGGGACTGTGAAAGAGGGAAGAAGGTGGGGAGCAGCCGAGTCAGTGGAGCCACACAAAGACTGATGGACGCCATGAATCTGAATATGAACACAACAAAAATCCATCTCCGCTGGCAAAACATACCCACGCTGTTTATTACATTCTCAAAAACAAAGGACCTGTTTCAATCTTATCTTATTTGCCGCATCTCTGGTTGAAAACTGCTTGTGATTTGACACAACTGACAAACTACACATCTGATCGGCGTTGCAGAAAGTAATTATTCTGTCTATTATAACGCGTCCCGCTGAATACATTACTTTGCAGGTGCAGAATGTGAATGTGGTAATGTCATTCTGCCACCGCTCGCTTTATTTTCTCATTATTAGCACAGCTAAGCCAGTTATCCTTTTATGCTGTGTACCTGTGCGTGTCATTCTGAACCAAAGGAAGGCAAAAGAGAACCATGATAAGAAAATTGTGTTACGTTAAGTGGGAGCTCCACTCGACTCGTTACATCATCTTTCTTGTGCCTGGTTTTGTGACCTGAGGCACTGCAATACTACATCCTGCAGCTTAGTCCAGCATCCCCTGGATTTAAATTTATAGACAATTTCACAGGGCTGCAAGGTGGCACTGGTAGCACTGTTGCCTCGCAGCAAGAAGGTCGCCCGAACACCCGGGATCTTTCTGCGTGGAGTTTGCATGTTCTCCCTGTGCAGTGTGGGTTCTCTCGGGGTTCTCCAGCTTCCTCCCACAGCGTCCAAAAACATGTTGAGATTAACTGGTGATTCTAAAATTGTCCGTAGGTGTGAATGTGAGTGTGTTTGGTTGTCTGTCTGTCTGCGATAGACTGGGTGTCCCCTACCTTTCCCCTAAGTCAGCTGGGATAGACTCCAGCCCCCCGCAACCCTAGTGAGGATGAAGCGGTGTGTAGTTGATGGATGGATGGACAATGTCACACCTAAAATTTACATCCAGTCTCAATGGTTGGTGCCAGCGTAGGAAGCAATGTGCCCACTTCCAAAACAGGAAGTCAGAGTGTGGAAGTCGGAGATGGGTTTGTTGCATGTACAAGTTCAATGGAGGGCTTATGTGGGCAATTGTCTTTCTCCTCGTTTTAAAGTAGTTCAGTTAGTTTCAGGTAGTGCTGCTGGTAGTCCTGAACTGTATGTTGTACCTTTAATCATTCATAATATCATTTTTCAACATTTGTCTATAAGGTGCAGTTACACATTCTATCATAGGTTAGCAAATTGTGGCAGCTAAATCTGGAAAGTTGAACATCAAATCTGCTTTTATTTGGAAAAAAAATAAATCTATCTTCGAGCCTATTAATTTTTGGCTTAACTTTTTAACTTGCAGATGCACATCTTTGACTGCAGTAGCCTCGCTACTAAATTTGCATTGATTTGAACACATCTTAATAATTCGGTGCAGGATTTGGCAGCATTCAGTGTTTCTGACTGGGCTGAACTCTTTTTGATCTACACTGGTGTTCAAAAGAAAGCAGCCCTTAGAATTGTTCATTGTTCTAATCAAAGTATACAGCAACATTTCTTCCAGATTGAATGAGATATTAGAAGTAATACTGCATCAGCTACTACATTCAGGTATATTAGATGTTCTGCAAGAGCTGCAGTTACTCCTTGCTTGTGTCATGATGGCCGATCATGACACAATTTTTCATATTGTCTCACATTCACAATGATAAACAAAAGCAACTTGAGGGCTTCTGGTAACATTTTGGTCATAAATGTGGTCTTAAAAAGGGTTGTATGAAGGAACTTGTGCCAATACTAAGCACAAACTATCTCTGATTTTGGTTTGGCCACTTTCCCCTTGAAAGTATTCATCTGGTGCAGCACTACTCTGCTCCTGGTGCTCCTGTAATGTTTGTAGCACTCTGGAAGTCCCGCTCTGTAGGGCGTCAAGCAACAACGGTGACGCATGGGGATTTTTTTTTTACTGTGTCAAACCTGCAACCCTTCAACCTGAATTTTGCTCTGAGAAACAGGAAGAAGTTGCAAGAAACCAAATGAGGCAAGTGGGGCGGATGTGGAGTGATGATTTTGTTGGTGCGGTCTAAAAACGCATCATACTCGGCTAGTATGTGCCAAGTGTTCTCCCTCAGGCATTTCAGTACATCTTATCATCTACAATCTGACCCTGGAAGATGAATTCTCAGTGCACACATCAAATTCGAGCATTCTCTTGGTAGTGTGCTGAAGACAGCTGTTTGCTTCCTGGGTTGTAATCATCAACCAACCTCTCAACAACACTGATCAACCCCAACATGAAGGTAGCATCACTTTGACCAGAGACTTCGATGTTTGCTCTTGGCACAAGTTTGAGATGGTGAAATCACAAATGTGCCCCTTAAGTGGTCAGAAAGGGGCTTCCAGGGAGTGTTTCACATGTGGCAGGAGCACTGGGAGCAGAGTGTCACTGTCCAAGCAGTCTGCTATAAAGAATTTAAATCAGGAACCAGGGAACTTCTTGACTGCACATCTTACATCCCATTGAGTGGCTAGAAAGATGGCACCCTCTAACAAGTATTCTCAATAGCAGAAAACAGGTTGATCTCCATTTGTTTCCTGATTGAATGTGTGGCTCTAACTTTATTATTTTTTTTAATATACTTTTTATTGGCTGGTGATTTCCACTTTGCTCTTAAAGTGACTAAAAGTGCACCGGATCACCTCGTAAAACGTATGATGAGATCCTCCGAGCTGCACACTAATAATGATAATGCGATCACCCAAGTGGTATGTTGATGCCAGGTGGAAAGTAGGTTGAAGAGCCTCTGAGGATCCGCGCTGTGTTTCACCCGAACACGTAGCAGATGCTTCTTTAAAGTGACAATAACAGTCCTAACAAGCCGGCAGGCAGATGAGCAACGATCCCGAGCGAGTCAATCACGGGAAGAGCTGCCTAAAGTTATGGCAGCACGGATCCATATTGCGTAGAGCCGCATGGCGTGGGCCACTTTCATTCCAGAAAGATCATCAGGACTTCATTACCCAGATGTCACTCTGCTGAGACAGCAGCCAGTAGCTAAGATCTGAAGCCCCGCCACACCGCTGCATCAGCCGTCACACTGCGCCGTGATAGTTAATGTGATGAATTTGACTTTTTGAAGGTATTAGCCATGTATCAGTAGAAGCAGAGGCCGTTTATTATAAGTCTGACAGAAGGGACTTGGGTGGCATGAAGCTCTGCAAATGCACATTGTGCTGCTATCCTATCCTTGGTCCATCACTTTTTTTTTTTTTTAAGGGAGGTATGGAAGGACAGAGGGAGGAAAGGATAGAGGGAGAAGGGATCCAGAAGGAGGAGGGGGGCGCTGAAATGAAGGTGAGTGATCTGAATAGAAAGGAGGGGAGGCAAAGAGAGGCAGGGGAGAGAAAGGGGAACGAGTGCATGACTGATGAAGACTGAAATGAACAGAGAAGGAGAAAAAAAATGCAGAAAAATGGGGAGGATGAGATGGAAGGTGGGGTCAAAAACAGGAAGAAAAAAAAAATGGGAGTGAAGACGAAGCACGGCGGTGGTGCGGGCTTGACATCGATAAGCTATGATAACCCTGAGCACCTCCGATAAATAAACACATCAATATAATCAGATCGTTTTGAGCAGGTTGTCAACGCAGCCCCTTCAGTTACACCGCTCCCGATTAGTGTCTATGGACCGCATCTCCGTGGCGGCACTATACATACAGCAGCGTGCACTTTGAATTGTGTCATGTTTTGCATTTAAATAGAAGACAACGGCAGCATTATACTTTGACTTCAAATCAAAATGGAAATGTGATGCCGAGCATTCCCTGGGAGTGCAAGTGAGAACGCTTCTCCTGCAGTCGAATCTGTGACTTTGCTGACAACAGAGAGGGAATAAAGCGGAAAACTCCCTCTGGGAAGTAATTAGTATGGACAGTTTTTAGTGTTGACACCACTGGCTTAGCTTTCAGATCTCTCATTTGCTTTTTCCTGCCGTCTTGGGAAAACATTTCAGTGCCAATTTTGTTGGGCTTTTTTTTTTTTATTCTTCTTTATTTTTCGTAATTGAAAGGTTCTGTGGTCTTTTGTGTGCTTAGGAAGTTTCATGAGTCGACAACCCCTGAGCACCAGTGAAAAAGACGTTGTAGTATTTAATAAAAGCACAGGAACCAGACGGGCTCCTCCATTTGTCACAAGTTTGGCTTTTTTGGTCATTTTTCAGGTGTTTTTTAATTCAAGCTCAAAACATTGGTCAGCTTCCCAGCATCAGATACACTGAATTCAGCAGCGTGTTGTGTTTTAGCTTGTTTCTCCTGAAATTAGTTTTAAAAAAAAATAAAAAAGCCTGCTGCAGCTCACAATGGGAGACCTGAAGCTGTGCAGAGTATTTGGGGATGTTTATACTCTAGTTTTCTGACATGTTTTGCTCATAAATCACGTTCACAAGTAGCAGCTGTTTTTTTTTATTTATTATAAATCATGAATTATTAACAGACACATGTTATCCAACTACCGCCCATATATTTTGAACTCTGACGTTTTTGCATATCCTTTTTCCATATTATATATCTAGTGGTTCTCAAAAAATAGAAAAACAACTCAACTTTTTTCTCATTTATGTTTTAAAAGAACAGAATTTCTTTTTTTCAACAGACGTATTTTTAAGTTGGGATGTTGGAGAAATTCTTCCAGTTTAAAAGAGCCACAAAACAGGAGTTTCATTCAGGAGACCAGTTTTCAACTTTTCCCTTTTCGGTCGCTGTTTGATTAGGTTTAGACACCAAAACTACCTGGTTAGTTTGTAAATATAGGTTTTGGCTAAAATGCAGTCCTTTAACTGAATGTTTGACACTTAGGTTGACGAATCCCACCTCATCTAATATGTATAATTGGTTGACTCAAAAGTAGGGACAGTAAAGCGATAAAATAAATGGCAAAGATGTGTTGATTTGCAAAGCATTTGTGATGCGTCATAAATCTGGTGTCTTCCTTAAAAATGCTAAAGAACATCTTTATTTCTCTTCTATCTTATCTTATCTTATATAATTGAGAATGCGGTTTAGTTTTATAGAAACTTGATTTTTTTGAAGCATGTCTGGGAAAAACTATAAAAGTTAATGAGGATTCTTTATTCTTGTTATGAAATATTGAGTTTGTAGTACAGGATCAAAGAGAGTCTAAATCGACCTCCTGACCTCAACCTCAGTGCACTCATCCATATGTATGCTACCTTTCACTGTCTTTAGGGAATAAAAACATGCTTCATGCTGTTTCTAGTCTATACAGAGCAATCAGCTGCACAACCACAAGGGCTCCTGGTTGTTTTTAGTTCCTTGAAGCGAGGAGGAAACCTTGTAGACACCAAGCTGCACTTGCTGTGATGCTCATATTTCCCCATCAGTCCTGCACATCGTCAATCACCTGCACTTGTATCTGTTAAAGGTCACAAAACTGAAAGGTCATTAATAAAGTAAGTGTAAGTGGGCCGGAGGCCACTTTATTTTCCATTAAACAATCTTCCCTGAGTCATATTTTGGCTAAATTTGAAGATTAAGCAGCTGTAAAATCATGTGTAGTAAATATGTTCTCGTTCAAAGTAAAGTGTTGCTTGTTATAAGTCACTTTGTGTGTTATAGCGATAAATTTTTTCCCTTTTCTGGCATCATTTTATGCCACACTATCTCAGTGAATAACATCTTGTCCTTATCCTCTAAATCTTTAATTTTAAGACCTCAAAAAGACTCCTGCACTCTGTCTAAATTGCAAAAACTATATTTAAAAGAGGCATTTCCATGTTTGTGGCTCAGTGGTTAGCACTGTTGCCTCGCAGCAAGAAGGTCGCCATCCAGGTGAGGACGCCCGGAATCTTTCTGCGTGGAGTCTCCATGTTCTCCCCGTGCAGCGTGGGTTCTCTCTGGGTTCTCCAGCTTCCTCCCACAACGTCCAAAAACATGTTGAGGTTAATCGGTGATTCTAAATTTTCCATAGGTGTGAATGTGAGTGTGCTTGGTTGTCTGTCTCTAAGTGCAGCCCTGTGATAGACTGGCGACCTGTCCAGGGTGTCCCCTGCCTTCGCCCTAAGTCAGCTGGGATAGGCTCCAGCCCCCAGCAACCCTAGTGAGGATTAAGTGGTGTATAGATAATGGATGGATATTTTTCCATGTTAAACCTTTAACCAAATGGTTTGGCCATCTTTTTTAGGGGGAGTGGCTCTAACTTTGCAACATTTTACTGCCAGGTGAAAAAATAGAAATATCCTGCAAAATGTGTCTGAAGTGATTTACATATTCCCATGATATCACGTTCCTCATAGTTATAGGAGCAACTCTGGACTTGTTTTGCTGCATAACACCTTGGAATATGACGTGTAAAACCCTTTTTCTTGACGGAATGCTACATTAATGAGTAGCATCACAAGTGGAAGTATAAATAAAATATATTTTTTAATCTTGGAGAGCTAACTGATATTTGACAGGTTCTCTCAAAATATTATAAAATTAGCATTTGCAACCTTTATACAACTGTTTTAAACACATTTGTGACCGAAATGTTGTCAGAAGTCCAAATCATTGTGAATGTGATACAAAATGAAAAGGTCACGATCCGCCATCGTGACACAAGCAAGGAGTAACTAGCTCTTGCAGAACATCTGATCCACCTTAATGTAGCAGGTAGATTAGATATGAGATATATTACTTCTAATTTCTCATTCAGGCTGTACGAAATGTTGCTGTATGCTTTGGTTAGTCAACAATTTTAAGTGTTGCTTTCTTTTGAACATCAATATAGATCAAAATGTGTTACAGTTCTACCCAGTCAGAAGCATTGAATGCTGCCAAATCCTGCACCAATTATTAAGATGTGTTCAAATCAATGCAAATTTAGTAGTGAGGCTACTGCAGTCAATAGGGAGATGTAAGCAGACGTATTCTCTCGAACTGGTGCAAATCCAGGTCGAGATGTGCATCTGCAGTTTAAAAAATGAACCCAAAAATTGGCTTGAGTCGTTCTCAGCAGTGAACACTTACACGGTAGGGATTGCTGTGTTTATTTGCATCAGTCCAGCTGTTTTCTTTTCTCTGACAAGTTGTTGTAAATTGATTTCTTTGTCTCCTGGTCATGAAGAAAAGCAGAAATCAAGCAAGGCCGCGGCAACAAAGGCTCCTGCAGTGACCCTGCCCTCGTACATTCTCTGCACATATTAGTGAAATCAGCAAAATAATTCTTGCCTGAGGAGGAGAAATCAGTGTTTGGGTTTATTTTAGCCAGGCAGGTCAGCTGAAAGGGATCGAGAACAGTGTGAGAGGCACCAGATACTGAAATCTTTTTTCATGAGACTCACAAAGATAGTACATGATTCATTTGGAGTCAAAATGGGTCACGACATTTTCTGACTGGTGATGTAACCCTGTTTGGAATAATGGTTTCACCAAAGCCCTGCAGGATTGAACTGCAGCATTTGGTGGCTTACTGTATGGAGCATTTACAGGTCAGTTGGAGCTGACATCAGTGCGTGGGCGTGCTGCATGCATAAGTCCTTGTCCACATGAATTTGCACACAGGTGCTTAGTTTGGAGACTATGAATACACTAATGTCTGGTGCCTCATCCTTTTGTTGTGTGCATGATTACATATAATCTGTTGTGCATTTGTGCGCGCTTTACCATTGTGCAGCTTTCATACGACAAGACGTATCTGAGTTGGAGAATGTGTGGACAATGACGTGAAGTTTGACAACAACTCTTGAAAAAGTAGAGAAAATCACGAATGTCATCGCTTTATGTGCATCTTTAAATAAATGTTCATATTTGCATCCTCGCTGAAAACATTTTTACTGGAGGATCCTTGAGGACCCGCTGGGCCGGCGGGACCGCGGGGGTCGCCCGGCCGTGGAGGTTTGCCGGCGAAACCTTCAGTGACCTGAGGAACGGCAGCTGTGACAGGCCGCCGACGTGGCTGTCACTTGTCCTGACTGATGACAGACATGCAGACGCTTGCTGCCAGCAAACATCTGGGAGAGCAAAGAGCCCGACACTCATCCTGACAGCAGGCCGAGGATGAAAGCCGAGGAAGAGCCACGAGGAAAGAGACGGACAGCGGCGAGGCGGCAGCTGTACTGTTGTTTTGTTGTTGTTGTTGTTTTTTTTGGTATGTAAGTCGGTCTCAACATATGAAAGGAATCCTCACGTCCACATACATAATAGACGCATCAGTGATACGGTTTCATGCCAGATGATTCAACCTGTCACACATGATGGAAAATCACAGGTCTAGCTAATAACACTGAAAATGGTTGTGCTCTTTTTAAGGTCCGGTGAGTCAGCCTGAACAACGGCACCGCTCTGGAGCTTGCTCACCTGAATGTATCTCAGCCATTATTAATGTTGGTAATTACAGCAGCTATTTCTGCGGTGACATGCCAACATGCACAGGCTTTTTCTTCCTGCAATGTTTCGATGCAGATTTCCAGGTGCAACAGAAACTGAATTATTCAGTTTGGAGTTCTGTTTTAAATGGAATGCATAAGAGAAGACTGATAAGCTTCAGTTCAAGTCTCAGTCTGGGCAGCAGTGTAATGTGCTTAGTCATACAGTAAAGAAAGATGAGAGGGATTGGACATTAACAACATGATTGATTAATGAGGTGTCCTGTTACGCTACCATCTATAGTCAAAACTGACAAATCTGCCCATATTTAAAATGTGTAAGGTGATGAAAATGGGGGAGAAGTACTTCTCAGCACTGTCACTCAGTCTGGGAGGGTTGATGTTCGAAAAACATATCAAACTAAAAGCATAGTTTGTGAGAGAAAGCTTGTTGAGGGGGGAAAAAAAACCCAAACTCAGGAGTTGGAGTTGTGTGTGAAACAGAGATATTGGATGTTGTAGATGAACGCTTCACTTCAGCAGTGAGCAGGTGCTGCGTACAGCATGACCTGACCTGAGCTGCAGAATAAAGCAGGAAATAGACAGGATCAGTTTGTTCTCCACATGGAGGTGTTAAATATTAGACTTTATATGTGCTTCATATTACACTGTGACATTTACAGCATGTTTCTGAAGCACCAGGCTTTCCTTCCAATTTAATTTAACCCTCTGAGTCCAAAAAATTAAGAAAGAGTCATCAGAATTTCATTTAATGTCACTATATCTAAGCCTAAAATCATGATATTTCACACGTTTCGGTTAGAAATTCGCCAACAATAAATCGTTTGCTGCAACCAGGTTCTGCGAAAAACACAAAATTCTGCATATGCTGCCATAACTGTGAAGCTTTAGGTAACTCAGATGCAACTGACGGCACAGTGACAAAAATTCAAGACCTTTTTGGCTGAACTGTAAGCAGAGCAGTGAGGAGATGAGTATGGAAACAAATAAAAAATATTAGTCTTAAAATATCTAGAGTATATAGTAGCACCATTTATTTTATTTTTTCTCACTAATAACGCCTGTGGGCACTTTAAAAAATGTTGTACGTGTCGATTCCAAGTTTCTTCTGTTTTTATAAAATAGATAAACAATAAACCTTTTTTTATGAGTTATAGCATTTTAATTTTGGTATACTGCACAGTCAAACACAGAAGAAATGATCCCACAGGCCCCAAATGCCAAGACCCGGCCTTCAAAGGTTCAAAGAGTTAGTTAAAATGTTGCTTAGAAATAAAGTAAACTAAACTTTAATATCTACTGACATTATAGTGGGTCCTGATTTATTTCCTGATCTTAATACCATGTGTCAGACTGCATGTTTGGGATCTTCCTTCCAGTCTCTTTGTTTCATTTTTGTGCTTACATGTTTCATATTTATTCTATATTTATAGTACCACACAGTCAATTAGACGAAGGGTAGAATTTGAGCCAATTAAAGATGCACCCAGAGAGTTTAATGAAGTAGAGGTTAACAGGCCTCCAAGCACATTTTTCTTGTCAACTCACTTTAAATATAACATAATTCCAACAATGCTAATGGTTTCCAAGTAAATATGCTGTAAACACTATTGTCTTTGTCTATGATGATAGAAATGACAAGTTTAATTTTTGACTCATTAAATTTAAGTGGTGAAAAGAAGCCTCTTATAATTACTCTCGAGCAAAATCAAATTTTACACATTTTACTAGAATGTGTTTTTAAAAGTGCATTAAGACATTCTGGAAGACAAAAGCGGGCTGCGGTTAACACCCTCGTGCCGCTTCCAGACCTCATTGATCACACTAAAAATGACAATAATGAGGAGCAAACATTTTGTCAGTCCTTCATCAGCGGCTCTAAATGTCTCCGGTCTGCAGTCGACCGAAGACGAATAGCCGGTGCGCTTGGGGGCTTTTAACCTTGGATGAGCGTCGATAGGGTTTGAAATGTAGCCACATCTCCAATGTAGGTGAAACATCTCCCTCATAGCAGATGTGATTTTCTTCTCACTTTAATACAAGTTAATGTGTTTAACTTTGCTCTGCACAGCTGCTGTGATGGTAACAAAACCTACACGCAACCATATCCAGTCAATAACCAAGAAGACTGCCTTTATTTTCTAGCTTATTGCTACAAGTTACCATTCATGAAATGGTTTGAGATTTTCCAGAGATTTCCACTGAGTTCGTAGAAAAAGGAAGAAGGGAAATGTGAAGACAGATGGTAATGCGATGCAGTGATATACAGCGTTTCCAGATCAATAATGCCTTCCATGTGCGGGGGGAACAGGTTGAAGCAATTGGAGTGTGCTGGCATTTACAGTTAAATATATTGACACATTTTCCCAGGCAGCCGCTCCTTAGAAGTCTTATTTAAGAGTTTTGAAAATGTCAGAGTATTACTTAAGAATAATAACATATCATTGTGAATGTAATGTGCAGCCAGAGAGAGAAACCTCTGAACTAAACCTCCAGAGCCTCAATAAAAAAAAAAATAAAATAAAAAAAAGAGCACCTGGATCCCCGGCTGTTGTCGGGTTCTTTCAGAGGTGATGCTCTCGGGGCTGTCTGTCTCGGTCACAGTGCAGCAGCATGGTGTGGACATACCCACTAAGCTGAACACGAAGCTCAAATATACTCAAACATACTCCTTTCTGTTGCTTTTGTACTGTACCGCCGAGGTGAATGGAGTGAGATTGGTCTTGGTGGTGAGAAAATTACTTTATTTGTCAATGCTGGTGCAGTTTTTTTCCTCTTTTTTTTATGTAACGCCAAGTTTCGTCCCAGTTCAGAGCTGGCAGCGCGACTCATGGACGGCGGCGACCGTCACTCGATTTGCGGCTTTGTCCGTCTGTTGGTCCGTCCCTGCAGGGCCGCCGCCACTGCTTGTGCGGACACTTTTAACTCTGTTACATCATGAATAAGGGAGAAAAAAAATTCAAATTTATATGAAAATACGCTGAATGTTGGTGTGTAATGTGTAATACTGAGGCAGATTTTAGGGGGACATGCAAGGTGACGCCATACTGCTCAAGGAAAATCATCTGCTTTGAAAGAGATTGCATTTTGTCCACTTCTATCTCTTTTCTGTTAAATACCATTTAAACAATATGTAACTATAATTGTGTCAGGGTTCAGCCACAATAGAGTTAGTCATATTCACATGGCTCCATAAGCCCTCTGGCAATTTATCTTAAACTGTCTTAAATAAACAAAATACACACATTCCTTTTCAAACCAGCTTGTTCTCCTGAAGAACAACCTCTTGTACACATTTAGAGGTTGACTCTTGTGTCCTAGAATTAAAGGCAGAAGTAGTGTGACATTACAGTGCAACAAAATCTCATACAGATGAGGTTGGGGTGGATGGTTGGGCCAACAAGATCTGCCTTTGACACCAAAGTTCACTGTTTTCGTCACATCCTATACCAACAATCAACACTGTTTTCTCTAACATTCGTCAAGCAGTTTTGGTTCCCGAAATCAGATCAGGAAACGCTCATATGGATCAGCTTTGTGATATGTGTTTTTGAAGGCACTTGCAAATGGCCTGTTTGTCATTTGGACTGGATTATCTGGGTCATTATTCGAGTGATCTGAATGCTTCAATGTTTTAGCAGTCTGTGTTCATTTGTCCCAAATGGCTAATGTACCAACTGTGCCAACAATGTGTGTAGCAGCTACCTGGCAATGAGTGTGTGTGGAGTCTCTCTGTGCTGTCTTAAAACTCACCAGGTCATTTTTTTTTAGTTGGTTTCCTCCAGGCTATGTATTTTTGCTGTAAATTATAAAACAGGATTTAGGAGGATTTGAAATACAATACATTCAAATCATTAAAATTTTACTGAAGTCAGAAAATGAAATGTATACATACCAACAACATAAAAAAAAATATAAAACATACCTCAAAATTCTGACACAATCAAAATCTTCTCCTGTGTCAGATACTAGTTTTTTAAGGAAAGCTGACCTTCTCTGAGTACATAATGTTTGATTGGTCATAATGATTAACTATTCATAGTAATTAAGTAGATTAGCAGTGTGTGTCCTGAATGGGTGTATTGGGGAAGGATGTGAGCAAATATGTTACACGATCTGTTATACTGGGTTGTTGCATTTTGTTTACAGCTCATTTGCTTGTGTTGTGCTTTTATTTGAATTCTTGTGAGATGATTGGCAAGTCTGTAAAGCAATGAGTGCAGCTGGCAACACCATTGTTAGTACAAGTATAGGTGTGTTCAGTATGATGCTCTGCGTGGCAAAAAAAAAAAAAAGGTGCTGTGAATAGAAACTCCTGCTAATCTCTGTCAAAATTGAGTCATCACTCGCCACAGTAATATCATTTTAATATCAAAGTTCTTGTTAGGGACATGATGATCTGATAACCAGGTGGTAAACAACCATATAGGGACAAATGCCTTTAACAGTAAGCCTTTGGTGCAATTCATAGCCACCCTGAACTGTTTCTGCATGTTATTTCCTTGCTCTCTTTCCCAATAGTTAAAGGTTTTTTTGTTTTTTTTTTGTTTTTTGTTTTTCATTTTTGCGATCTAATAAAGGCAAAAACGTGTAAAAAAAAATAAATTTAAAAAATTAGTTTAGAAAAAAAATCTGATGTGTTTCATATAAATAGTCAATTGCCAACTTTATCAGTTGAAGGAAAAAAATGAATCAACCTAATGATGTCTTAGTTTTGACTTTTTTAGTTTGACTATCAACCATTTTCACAATGCCACAGTAGGGTCATTGCAGATTTAAATTTTAAAAAGTGGAGCTAGTTGCAAAGTTCAATCATATTTTGTGAATAAAAATGTTATTTTTTTAAGATTAAAGTGATAAATTTAAGAGAAAGAAGTCAGTAACTTATGAGGACAAATATTCTGATATTGTAAAGTTGTGAATGTCAATGAATCAATAGAAAAGTGTTGCTACAGTCAGTCCAGTAGTTGCTTGATGTTAGTGTTTGACAGCCATGTTCCTGTCGTTCCTACTACATTTTGCATACTTGCAATCAACAGTTAATAATACTTGATTTTTTTTTGTAAAAGTTGTGTAGCTTTAACTATTTTTAGTGTCTTATTGCTATTAGAATTTGGTTGTCTTTACCTAAAATACACCCAAATGGTTGCATCAGTCTTATTCGTTGGCTTCTTCAGGTTTGTTTTTATAGTGCACCTCATTGAAAATCGTCTCAAAATAAACTCACAATTTTCGCTTCAGTATTTTATAATCCAGGCAGATGTCCTGCAGCTGCCCGGTGCACATTCTCAGCTGTTTGCATCCACCCATGTCTTTGCATTGACAGTAAACTGTATTTAATTGCGGCACCTCGTCAGTTCGATTTGTGGTTGAGGCTCAACGATCGCGGGATCCTCCCACTTCTTCCTTCAGCCCTCTGCGAGTTCATTAAGGGAAGAATATTTGAAATACACACTCTGGTGTACACTGTGTTGGCCTGCAGTTGTTGGAGTGTGCACCTCATAACCGCAATGCCCACCGTTAAACTTGTAGCCAGGTGACCTTTTTGGCACGTCATGCCCATCTCTCTTTCCATGTTACATGTTTTCTATGCTGACTGTCAATTAAAAGCCGAGAAAATCACCTTCAAAAATCACAAACTGTTAGCAAGAACATAGAAATATCACCTGTCTGAGGGGGAAGTTGGCAGGCTTTAGTTTAATTTTATTTTTTTAAGAAATTGCACATTATTATGAATATTTTTTGTTTTTTTGTTATTTTTTGTTAATCACTTTTGTTGTATGGATTTCTTCTATCGCTCCTTCTTTTCCGATGTTTACTTTCACTTGACAACTTTCAGTGGGACTTTGTTAAAAAGCCAAAGGAAGGAAATTGATAAACAGGTCTGAGTTTGTAAAGGCTTCTTATCGATTGCTTTTCTTTCCTTTTCACGCAGTTTGACAGCAGTCAGTACATTTTTCTCATTTATGTTCATGAGTGTGGCAGCAGCAGGTAGCTCGCACGGCAGGTATTATCATCTGACATAGTTCACTGACTTGAATTCAGCGTCGCATGAGGCATCCTGAAGTCAAATTGAGAAAAGGCAGCAGTGAAAATGATTTTTAAGCATTCAACTTTGGGGGTCAGACTCAGTGTGCTGTGGACATCACACAACTCAGTCTTCCCTTCATTTCATCTGCGAGATTAAATCAGGACGGCACAGTGAAATGAAAATATTTTCCCATCTTCACCATCCCCGTTATTAGGTTTTACAAGATGAGAATTGACAAAACTGTACCAGCACTCTATGTTATAATGAAAGCGAACATCTGATCCTGAATCTGAAAGACAAAATTTGAAAAAATAAACTTGCTGATTTGGAGTCAGAACTTCTTTGACACTTTCTGTGGAGCTGCCAGAGGTGTGAACGCTGTGGGATTCACACAAAGCTTAGCCTCATCAGTTTTATTTTAAAACACGTTTTCGGGCTATCGTGTAGACGCTGTATGGTTTTGCTGACAGAAGTGTACTGCACGTTATTGTGACTTTTAAGATGACCTATTTAGAGAACGCTGGGTCATCAGTATTCCAGATGGCGTTATGAACAATGTTGGAACGAGCCTGGTGTTGCATGCACGATTCAACATGAGGCTTTTATCTTTTTTTTTCCTCCCGTTTGAATCACGAAAGGGGCAAAATGTATAGGTGTCTATAATGGAATATACGAACCACATTTAGATGAGCACAAAAATGCATGTGTGGATTTAGTTGCATTATCTAAATCAGTGATTCCCAACCAGCTGGTTTACAAAGGACGCATCTGCGCACCTTACAAATTGGTGTGTTCATCCTTAAGACATGTAGCGTCATGTGCTCAAATAACTACCAACTGTGTTGACTAAATTCACAGAACAGACTTTGCATGAGTTTGTAAAATCTGGTTAGCAGTGAACACAAGCGTCAACATAGTTTATAGTCGAGAGAGTTCCCTTAAAGCCTCCACTTTCTGGTGCTCCTGTTGGTAGTTGTACCAATGTACACTTGACCAAACTACTTGAAAAGATGGATCGAACCCAAGCCTCGACACCTCCAGGATCAATGTGGATATGCTTAAAGAAAATGTAGATCGTTGGAAAAACATCTTGTTTGAAATCCATACAACTAAACTGCATTCTCAGTGACGTTTTGGGGGGAACATGTTTTCTGCACGATTACATTTTATTGTAATATATCACAGCTATGTTTCTAATATCGTTGCCATTCATTTTATTACTGTTTGTCCGTTGTGCACACTCAATCGTGTATTAGATGTTGTGGGACTGGTCATCCTGGTAATGAAGAAAAAAAAATGATGGGGAAACTTCAAATGTGTTGTAAAAGTTTTGGATTTTCACCAAAACTATGATATTTTTTCTAAAACCTAACCAAGTATTTTTGGATTCTAAATCCAACCAAGCTTCTAATGAGTAGTTCTCAACCAAAGACTTAGGTTTAAATCCAATCAAACAGCATGTGAAAATTGAAAAATAAACCAAAAATGAAAGCGAAACTAGAACAATGATCCCACATGAGACGCAAAAACAATATTAGCTGCAGTTTCAGGACCCCAATTCGAGCAGCCTCATTTTCCATGACAGTGCCACCTTCTAAACTGGGTGATTGCTAAAGTGCGTGAGTTGTAGTTTTAAAAGTTTGTTCCACCCAAAATATTACTGTCATGCAAATGAACTTTGTTGCTAGGAGTTGCATGTGGGCTAATTTATCTAGCAAGTTAATTAGGTCTTTATCATGTAAACTAAAGATCTAATCATATGCTGTGTCCTTTGTAAGTCCCTTGTAAGTCACTAGATTCACCCAAAGATGAACTTGAAAGTTTGAAGATAAAGAAATATGCTGACAGTAATTGATTATCATCACCACTGAGTTGGGCTTGTTGAAACTGTGGTATATTTTTAATAAAGAATTAAAAAACAAATCTGTTTTGTAGTCAGCTAAAAATGATGGTGTCTGAAGCCTTTCCGACTGCAACTTTTATCTTTCTAAGGTAAAACGCACTTTTTAAAAATCTAAACGAGTATGCAGCTGAGTTGTACAGGAACGTAATTCTTGGGATGCAGCGTTGCAGGTTTAGATGCTAAAACTGTGACGCATTGCAGGAAAACAAAGTCCAGTGAACAGAGACTTGTACATCAGACTGGTTTTTATTCATTCATCCATCTGCTCACTTATCACGTTGAACAGATTTATTGACTGATTCTTTCCGAGAGCGTCGCCTTCGCTGAAATGTAAACTGTAACAATACTGCATACATCTTCATGACTGTCTCCCAAGAAGAACGACACCATCATGTCATTTCAACAAATTCTTCAAAACAACATCTGTTTACATTTGAGTGACAAAAGACCTCTAGCAGACGCAGTAATTTTAGCGGGATGGAAAGTCGGTGTTTGTTCTTTATTTGCTACCAACATGGAAGTATTTATGTGTGTGTACATGAAAACAAAAGTCTATTGACCTTAACACTCTGAACCTAAAGCAGTTACTGGGCTTTTCTTTGCTTCTGTCACATTTTTACTCACTGTGGGCTCAACATAAAGTCATGCTTCTCTACAGAAACACAACAGCTATGACAGAACTTCAGATGTCCTCTGTGTAGTATATCAAGGACCTAGCAACAAAAATGAGGAAAAAAGTAAAGTTGAATTTCTCTGATAACCTGGAATCAACGTGTGCAACATTTTTCCTACCACCCCCAGGTGTCCCCAATACTGGAAACAGAAACTATAGCCATGTCACTACTTGCATTTTAATGTGTTTCTATACTTTACAAAAACATTTACACAAAACCAAGTCCATCCATCCATCAGGCTGGAGTCTATCCCAGCTGACTTAGTGCGAAGGCAGGGGACACCCTGGACAGGTCACCAGTCTATCACAGGGCTACACTTATAGACAGACAACCAAGCACACTCACATTCACACCTATGGACAATTTAGAATCACCAATTAACCTCAACATGTTTTGGTACTGTGTGGGAAGAAGCCGGAGAGAACCCACGCTGTGTGGGGAGAACATGCAAACTCCACGCAGAAAGATCCCGGGTGTCCTCACCGGGACGCGAACCAGCGACCTTCTTGCTGCGAGGCAGCCCTCTAGCAGAGTCGTGATTAACCAAACCTTAACTATGGTGTTATCATCTCAAGAGTATTGAAAAGCACAGACAAATAATGTCGTCATCAGATCAGAAAGCATGCATCCACCTTTATGTTCTAGAGGGAACAGACAAATTCTGTTTTCGTAGGACTGATTTCCTCCTAAAACTGGATTACAAACCCCATACTGACCCCAAAAAGCCCAAGTTTTACTGCACGGCAAGTACCTTGTGGTAAATTCATTCACTTTGTTTGGGAATTTGTAGATATGCACCATTAAAGCAAAGCAGAACCGTCTTGAGCCTTATATCAAAAGCCAGTTCTCAGATCTTCATGAAATCAACTGATCTTGTGCTTATGTTCAAAGGGCATCCCTAAATTAATTGTGTTTAATCGCAATAACGCACAGAAAAACCGGGGCTACTAAATATTTCAAGGGAGGAATATTGTTCAGATGGGAGGAGTTTAGCAGCTTGTCTTTCCTCAGGGTCCAAACCCAGTAGATAAATCCGACCCTGCACCCCTTTAATCTCCATATATATTAAAAATAACTCACTTACTGTAATAAACTAACACAGTTTTATGGACAATCTCAACAATCCAGCATCTCACAGCTGCCTGTCTCTGCAGCCTCTGTGACCTCTTTGCTCGCTGTTGTCATGAGATGGCCTGAAGACCAATTAAAGTGTTAGTCATGTGCTCTGGAAGAAAATTTTCATGGGAATAGCTGCAATCCAGACATCCCAAAACCTGCTCAACCAAGAGACCTAGTGAAGTTGATCATAAACATATCTATCCTGCTATTTTACAAATTAAAAAAGCTTCAGGCACTGCTTTGGGATGAACAGGACGCATTTAGCATAAATTAATGCCGACATTCTGTGCTCAGGTAGAGACGTTTTGTTGTGTCGTGCAGACATTGTGACAAAAAACGCGCCAAAGGACAATAAAGGTGAAGCAACATTGAGAAGTTGTTGAGATGAAGACAGTTTTGAGAGATGACAGGGGAGTGTTGTGAAAACCTCACTCTGGCTTTTTGTTGTTACACAGACTCTCTCCTGTAAAGCTGTCAAATAAAATAAAGAAACGCCACCCTAAAAATCTTTTTATGAAAGAAAAGTAACTTATAGTCCACAGCAGATGTGTTTTATGCAGCCAGAGTCGGTGTACACATTCCCATAGAAGATTTGTTTTTAATTCCAAATTCTCCAAATTTGATCTGTCTCCTGTTAGGAAAACAAACTTCAGTAAGTCTGTGATGCATATTTGGCTTCATTTTAAGGCTCAGAAGAAAAGATTTGCTCATCTGCTGTCATTTAAAAATAGCAGAACTTCACCGCTGTTAGTGCCTGTTAGGTTGTGAACCCTGCAGGTGGCGACTAATCACACAAATGTGCACAACAGGTGGATAAATATGCAGTAATTCTGCTGTAAAACAACAACTTGTGTCTGATAAGACACTGATGTAATTAAAACTCCTGTGACTGATTTTTAATCTATATTTAGAGCTGCCACTAAAGACTTTTTCTCTATTAATTAATCCTTTGACCATTTCTTAGATTAGTGGATTAATTTGAATGATTCATTTTCTTCCAAAAATCAAATGAAACATTTATTTTTAATTAACTTTATTTTAGACTTTAAAGCTTTATAAGGAACTCTCCCTAATAGACAACACAAACGGTGGTTTTGACTTGTCCTGTGCTCCAGAACAGCCTTTGTGCTTCTCTTCACATGTTTGTGCATTACACTGGTGCTGCTGTGCTTTGCAATTAACCCTTTGCATAATATATAGAATAGAATAGAACTTTATTGATCCCTTTGGTGGAAACCTCAGGGAAATTGTTGAATATAAACCATCTTTTTGTTTTGTGATCATTTGAATGGCTTCCATACTTCTACAGTCTGAGGAAATGTCCTCACTGAACGGAGTCGATCATGATAATATGGAAGAAAAGCAATGGTTTAAAACACTAGTTCTGACATATTTTCAGTGGTGATGTCATTGATTACACTGACTAGTCATGGCAGCCCTACTGCAAATAAACCCTTTCATCTAAAGAAAACTGTGACCTCTGTGATAAAGGAGAGCTTGTTTCTGATATTTAACCCTGTAAGTGTTGAGTGGGTTTTTCTTCATTCACTGTGGGCTCATTTTTCACTGCAATATAAAGTTCTGCACCTCTGTGGAAACAGCACAACAAGAATTGCTTTTGTGCAAATTATAACATTTTGTTTTGTTTTGAAAAAGCTCCTTTTTTCAATATTTTTTTTAATCTCAAAACATTTTATTTTTTTTATTTATTTTTTTGCAAGAACTCGCAGGTGTAAACTAATACTGCAGGAAAAAAAGCAAACTCTACATACTATCAAAATCCTTGTCTCCTCTCTGCTCGGTGTAAACACTGCCTGCACTTCAGTCCAGTTCAGCCCAATTGTCATGTGACTATAGGATGCAGCTGAATCAGTAGTAGTTCAAGATTTTTTGGCAATTTTTTGATTGAGACATTAAAAATAGTGATGATTGTGAAGTATCATGATTTTAAGCGGAAATTTGGTCACATTTCCTGACACATAGACACATCACTGATGAGTCACTTGTCAACAACTAGCCTAAATTTAAAAATCTAGTGATGTTTTTACTAATTCTGGCTCCGTTAAATGATGTTAATTTTGCCAACTCTTTGAAGATAGCTTGCCAAAACCGACACGTTTTGGAGTTCCGATGGTTACTTGACAGCTACAGCGTTGTTTAAAGTTCAGCACTAGACCGCTTGTGTGGTGTTTGTACATCATTGCAATGTCACGCATAGTGCGTACAACCATCATTACATATATGCTGCAACACTTCTAAATACACTGGTGCCTTGCTTGAATTTGTTGACAACATAGCAAGCAGTAAATTCAGAGATGTTCCTTAATGATGAATGCAAACAAATCAGAGGAAAAAGCTGAATAAATGAATGTAGAACCCACACACAGAGGTCATCTAACTCTGGCTTAATAGATACAGTTCGAGTATATTTGTGGGACTTGTTTTTCCTCCATCACTTCACCCAGATCAGCGGGCCAGGCTTTTGAACGAGTCGAACTTGGAGAGAAGAAAAATAAGTACATCGTCTTTAATTTAATTCCTCATATTTGATGTATATTTGCTTGATCAGAGTTCCTAAATGCTTAACTTGCCTTTGGGCTTTTTCTTTACCTTCATTTCTCTCGGTTTAAATAGTGATGCCAGTCTCAGATTTGGCTGTTCTCCAAACACTTTGCTCTCTTAAAAGATGCAACAGTGCAGTTTGGCAGCCGGCACAAAGGGAGAGTAAGGAGACAACATATTACCCGAGACCAGAGCAGGGCTGAAAAACTCCCACATCTAAGACGTCCAACATTCAAAGGACACATTTCTATCAAAAATGCAAAGAGAGTTTTCAGCCTTTTGAGGAAGCTGGATATTTTTTTTTTTTTTCCCCTTAAAAATGCAAAATCAACTGGCAGGGCTAGTCGCATTCTGGGCAGGATTTATGTCTGTAACCAGTGGGAGATCAAAGATGTTAAAACTGGGAAAGGTTTTTTTTTTTACTTGGGTGATTGTGTAATGTAGGTTTATTTATAAAAACATAAAAATAATTAAAAGCGAGTGAGACAGACAAATATGGAATGTGTAGGAGAAGAAAAAAAAAGACAAACCCTATTAAAAATTCAAACCTCAAAAGGAATGACTAAAACACGAACCAATCAAGATGACAGTAAAAACACATCAGAACTGGATAAAAGAAGCAAAATGCGCCACAGCCCAACAAGGAAAACGGGCTCATGAGAACAAAATGTGAAAGTAAATGACAGCAAAGGAAAAACAAAAAAAAAAAAAAAGAAAGTAAGTTGGCTGAAGTAGTCATGATGAAAAAACAAAGGAACAGGAAGCAGTGGATTTAGTTTTCTAAGGTAGTCAGGAATTACACAGGTGAGAGGGGTTGTTACTAATAATCTGACAGTGATGGAAATGATTCATTATTGTGTTTGCAGAAAGTGAATTACACATTAATGATTCCCGCGTGTGCACTGTCTTTTGTAAAGGTTTTCTGTGTATTTTTGGCACCCAAACATCAGACATTTTCCCTCCACCGTGTCATAAACTTTAGTGGAAGTGGCCCGACTCCTCCACCGTCACGTCTCACATGTACTTTTGTGTGACCTTCGCCTCGGTGGAAAACTCTGTCCTATCCCAGGTGGAGCAGGAGAAAGTGGCCTAATGGTCCATGGCTGCCAGAGCAGCTGTCCAGAACTGCTTTTGTGAGTCGGAGAGAAATGACAGCGAGCTGCAGTGGCGGTGTGAAGAAGGAGAGACTTCGGGGAGGCCTGCAGCACTTTGGGGAACAATCTGGCCTCTCCTGGTGCTTCTTTGTCAGGGTGCTGGTGGCCTCATCAGCTAGCCTGATGATCCGAGCGGCTCCGCAGCCTCGCAGTCATTCCAACTGTTACAGAGTCTGGGTTTTAATTTTGTAGTTTTGGCCATTATTCCTAACAGTGATGACAAATCACCAAGTCGATTGCACAGATCATAGAGGATAGTAAGGGTGCACTGCAATACCTACACTTCATGCTATGGTCAGCGACAATTCTATTGCTAACTGACGTGCATTATTTTCGTGTATACGCACATGTACTTCGGTGAGTTAAATCAATATTATATCACGCCGCTCTGGGCGTCACCATAGCAACGCACAAATCAGCTGGCACAGATCAGCTGTGTCTTGATATGTGAATGAGAGAAACGTGATAAAACATGGATTTCGAGGTTAATTTTAATATTTTTTGCCGAAACAAAACGTATGAAGAATGGGAAGAGGAGGAGAGCAAATGAGAAGAACAGCAAAAGCAGCGACATAAAGATTGATACCATGGTCAGCGAGAATTCTTTGGCTAACTGGCGTGCATTATTTGCATAAAATAGTCCCAAAAACGTAAGCATTTTTAGCAAGTTCTATTAATTAAATAAATATTTTGTGTGTTTGCGACCATAGTATAAATGGATTAAACAACTCGGAGCCGTGCATTATACGGTTTTAATGCATGCAGCGAAGTTTAAAACACCACAACGCAAAGCAGAGTGGTGTTAACACTTAGCGAAGTAACACCATTCCGCTTAGTACACAGCTTAGTAAAACATGCCTCGGTTTTGTCAAGCTGGCTAATGCAAAGAAAGCCTGGCTTTGTTGAACTTCAGTCACCTCTCTGAACCGTCCTCCTGTTTACAGCCAGTATGACTTTGCTTGAACTGTGTTGTTGTGCTTCAAAAATCTCTGCAGTAACTTTGAAGTTGTAGATGTGTCCCCTGAAAATATACCAGTTAAGCTGTCATAGGCTGTCACTAATGTGACTTTATGATGGTACAGAAGGGCAAGAGATGAATCAGGCCGAATCTCAAGTCTGACAGAACATACAGAACACATCGTCTTACTTTGGGAACATGGCCATTGCTCAGGTCGGGTGTTGGTTCCATCACGACCATCTCGTCAACACCTCCGCAAAGAAAAACAAAAAAGGCCAAGGCTGTCATTACTGATGGGCATTTCCGCTCTCATCAAAAACAGACAGGTGTGACATGAGAAGAGTTATTGTAAGTTGCAGCGGTAGACCCTGTGATTGTCTAGCAGCTCTCGTTGTTCCCGGAGAGATTTCCTCCTCTGCCCCTCCAGACAGCCTGTCAGGTGTTCAGCTGTCAGCTCAGACGGGAGCTGCTGCTGCTGAAACCTCAACAACCGCACCAGCATTTTTTCTTTTTTATTTCTTTACAAATGCATAGAAGAGACCAACTGTCTTTTCATATTGTCACAAGAGAAACTTACAGGATTCACTTGGTATGTTTTTTAGCTGTGAGGGTTGAAGCAAAGTGGATGTGAAAGATAAGATTGTGTGGCCCAGCAGAATGTCCATACTGTAGTTGTAGTTCAGAGCTTCTGATCAGACTACAGTCGTGTTTGTCTTTAGCTTCTGCTGTGATTATCGATTTTACTTTCACCGCCCTCCAATAAAAACATGTTCTAGAGTGTAGAAAACCCATCTAACCAACCACTTGTTAAGTGTAGTTGGGTTTCACCCCAATTTAATTAATTAATTCATTTGTTTTACCAAAGACTGTACAATAAAGGAAAATAACCATCTCATAAATATATATTTTCCAGAATTAAAACATATTTCCATGCCTTAATTTTAATGTTTTAATGTTTAATAAAGAATATTCACACACGCAAAAAACTGTCAAATTGAAATATATAGTTAAAATATATATATAAATAATGAATCTATTGATAAATTATATATATATATGATGATAACAACTGTTTTTTTTTAAACCAATTACCCGTCCTACAGATATTATACACTGATAAAGACATTCCTTTAACATTTTTGTTGTGAAAATGTACAGAACTTTACAGAACATTTCTACTCCTTCTTCTTGTTATTTGCCACTAATTGTGTCTCCTTTTAAAAATAGATTTACTGCAACAAATATGCATTTGACCGTATTGCTTACTACATAGGGCTGCAAGGTGGCACAGTTGGTAGCACTGTTGCTTCGCAGCAAGAAGGTCGCCGGTTCACGCCCCGGTGAGGACACCCGGGATCTTTCTGCGTGGAGTTTGCATGTTCTCCCCGTGCTTTCTCCCACAAGGTCCAAAAACATGTTGAGGTTA